>NW_025777740.1:0-75860 GCF_021130785.1 Homalodisca vitripennis | reverse complement strand
ACCATAACTAATGATGCTCTGAAAAACAGTGCAAAGTAAACCATTCTTAGCGTATCTTTGGAAACATAAGGTTTTAGTTTTCGCAATAAATATACCCCCCTGCTCAACACTTTTTTATGAACATAACCAACATGTATGTGCCAAGGACAGCGTAGGATCTAGAAAAATTCCTAATAGTTTTACACTCTCAATTGTCGTTTCATTCAAAATTGCTCTATTAAGAGTAAAATACCCAAGTGTTGGGTCTTCTCTGTGCTTCATAAAATAACATATTGGCTTATTATACCAGTTATCGGCTTGATTTAAAATAATTTTTTAAAAATCAATATGTGCATGTGAGTATTTGTAATTATGAGTCAAACATTAAATAAATTTCGTCAAATACAAGACGGCAAACAATATCACTTTTATAATACTTAAAAAAAAAAAAAACAAAAAACAAAACAAAACAAGCTGTTTCGTAATGTATTTGTTATAATAATATCAAAAACAGGGGTCGCTAATAAAACACGTTAAAACGAATGACATTTTGGGTGGCCTTTAGAAAGGCCGTTTGGATTTCCCACAGTCGAGGGAGGAGAGCGACTGGCCGGCCGGTTTACTTCTTCTTGGCGGCGGTCTTCTTGGGCGTTTTGGCTTTCTTCACGGCCACTTTCTTCGGTTTGGGCGACTTGGGCTTTTTGGTCGGCGGTTTGGCGACCTTCTTTGCCTTGCTGGGAGTCTTGGGCTTGGCGGCCTTCTTGGTCGCGGCGGCGGCGGCCGGTTTCTTGGCTGCGGCTGGCTTTTTGGCCGCCTTCGGCTTCTTATCGCCGGCTTTCGGCTTGGCCGGTGCTTTCTTGGCGGCCTTCTTGACCGTCTCGCTGCCGGCGGACTTGGCTCCTTCTCCGGAGGATTTCACCGACAGTTTGAACGAGCCGGTGGCGCCCTTGCCTTTCGGCTGGGTGAGAGCGCCGGACGCTACGGCCGACTTGAGGTACTTCCTGATGAAAGGGGCCAGCTTCTCGGCGTCAACCTTGTAGTTGGCCGCGATGTACTTTTTGATGGCCTGCAGCGACGAACCGCCGCGCTCTTTCAGGCTCTTGATGGCCGCGTTCACCATGTCCGACGTCGGTGGGTGAGCCGGCTTGACGCGGGGCTTCTTGCTGGCGGCCGCGGCCTTCGCCTTCTTCGGTGTGGGAGCGGCTGGTGCCGGTGCCGTTGTAGCGGAGTCTGCCATTCTGTATGTCGGGAATATCAGATGGCTCCGCCGCCAGCCGCGACTCGGCTCGCGGCCTGAGTACGTACCGTACAGAGGTCGCCGAGCCGGGCCGTCCCATCGCCACGCCAGTCTGCCGGATTTTAGTCGTTTCTCGACACTAAAACCTCTCGTAAACAGTACGTAAGGTCCTGATTAAACGTAAAAATCCGTTTTTCCGATGGCCGAGACGTCTTACCAACGATAAGCGAGTAGAACGCCGTTTTAAAACGAATTTTAACGTCACCAGACAGTATTTAGTGGAGGTCGAACCCCGTCTGTACGCGTTACACAGCCAAAAAACTGTCTATAAAAACTATAAACGCGGTCTAATATCGGATTTCACTCGTTTATATTGTACACTGAACGTGTCCGGAGGGCTACAATGAGGAGCGGAGCACAGGATCTAACCGACACGACGGTGAAACGCGATAAAGTGAGGCCCTGTTGACACAAGTACCGTGACGGTGTGTACTCTACATACCGGTCAGAGAAATGGGCCCGTCAAGTCTGTACGGCTAATACGTACTAAAGGATTGTTTTAATCTATAAATCCGAGTGGGAATATAGTGTTTAAGTAAAAAAAAAAAAATTTATGTCCAATTTACACGCAGTGAGTGTTGCGATACGCCTAGTTTTTATAACGCTTAGCTGTGCAAGATATCACAACATGCCGTAATGATAAACGCGTGAGTTACGATTATTGTCTATAAAGAATTTTTTTTTTCTAGATAGGAGTGAAATTAAATATTATTTTCATTATCAAGATTAAAATATTATCAACGACTGTAACGATCGAGCTTGATTGAATGCCGTCAGAGAATTTATTAGTGCACTAATCTATTTACTTACATCGATATACAAGTGATATAACTAAACAATATTCGTCGTAAAAAAAAAAAAGCGTAAACAAAAACTAGTGATGATTTAGGTAAATAAACTTCAGTTTTACTTGATGGCATCACGACCGAAGGTATATGCTCGACCGTTGAACTAAACAATAAGAATATAGTAGACTAATAATAATAGCTAATTAACTCAGCCAATTTCATAAAAATTGTAGAATTTGTTGATATATATAAGTATTTCTAGTATTTCGGTAAATAAGTGAGAAAAAAAAAACGCGTCAATATTGAAGATATTCGTTGTTAAATACTGTTGAAGCGTAACATCTATGTACAGTGCGAAAGTTATAATTGTATTCAGTTTCAACCAGTGCTCGGTACGATGTATATACGCTGGGCGTGAATCCTATTGAACATCGTTTATTGTAATTATTATTTAAAACCACTACATTAATTCGGGAAAACAGTGTGTTTTTCTCCTCTATACGTTTATTCTTATTACGATTTAAATTATTCACGTTGCAATTTCGTTTCAATTACTTTAAATTTCAAACAATACGGAAATATTTGTATGTACTGAATGAACATACTTTTCCAACCCTGTTTCAGATTGAATCTAAATAGTATAATATAAAAAAAGGATTAAAATAAAATTAATATTAAAAGTGTTTACACTGAATAAAACAATGTGGATTGGTTTGAGATACGATACTTGTACATGTGGCAGTTACGTCACTTGATAATGTTAAAATAATTTATTGTCTCTATTTGAATAGAACATTACAAGAAGGGCAGTATAGAGTAATCGGAGTAACTATTCAAAAATGAAGCTCTTTTCTATAAATTGCTAATACCGGGCGATATCCATAGAGGCGAAAATAACAATAGCAGTACTAGCTGTAAATCACCAAACATTGATTAACACATATTATGATAATACGAAACTATAAACATAATGTATAGATCGGATTTAGAACACATACTCGGTTATGAATATACTCGATTTCGTCTGTAGTACGATTGTCAACACGTTTATTTTATTTACTCTAAACGATTTCATCAGGTTAATCACTACGTTCCAAAATTATTAAAATAATTGGCCGGAATGTGTACTGAATATATCGGTATTAGTCTGTATTTTCAAATAATTCTTCAACTCATTATCAATACTCGACGTGAATTAAGTAAATAAGTGTCATTTCGAACAAGGATCGTCCGATTAAAACGGTTAATTCATTGTCAATTGAAACGCGGGAAATCCTCTCAACTCTGGTTGGTCACTTTTAACCGACGAATCACGAGTTTGGCCACCTCCTACCTATATAAGCGTGTGTTAACAGTTCACCGTATATATTCTATCTCCACGCACATGCGCAAAAGGGAAATCGCCAAGAATCGACCAATAGGAATACAGAATACACAAAACTATAGGATTTATCGTTGAAAATTTACTTTTACTTTTACCGACGAGAAATATACATAAATTAAGGTATTATTTTACGGATAAATAGGAAATCGATCGTTGTGTTTGAAAGAAACTTGGGGTAATAGTGAATTTAATCGAATAGGCAAGCTAGGGTGTTGGAAGTGACTTGTCATAATGGAATTTTTAATAGAGATATTATTTAAAATACATAAATAATACAAATTTAATAGAGATAAAAATACACGGCCTAAATGAAACTTGAAGAAGAAATAAAGTACTTTATTTATTTTTTTTTAGTGATAAACGCGCGCCGCTTGATCTGGGCTTGGAGTTTGCAAGCTCGAGTAAATTTTTTTTCTAAAAGAGCAAGCAGCGCGAAGCGCTGCGCAGCGGGCAAGCGTCGCGTGATCTGAGCTTTGAATAGGCAAGCTAGGGTCTTAAGTGACTAGTCATAATGAAATTTAATAGAGATTTTATGAACATGAACTTACAACAATGAATAATCTTGTAAGTTGTATATTGATAATGGAATTGTCGACGACAGTCGTCAGATACGAGTGATTTTTACTTGGTTAAATTACATACATACGGTAAAATGATCTGGCCTTAAAAAGTGAAATAAACAAAAGGTTTTTAATAAAAACGAAAATTTAAGAAACTTTTTATTAGGAACAGAAGAGTGAGAGAAAAAACAATTGAAAACCTAGTATGATAAGTTTAAATGTTGAGAAAAAAAAAAAAATAAATAAATAAATTTTTTATATATTATATGTATTAATGAAATTGTTATTATTGTCACTTGTAATACTTGGAATAAAATCGAGAAAAAACAGCGGTATCCGTTGTCTAAGCCGAAGAGAAACGTAAAAACGATAGAGTTTATGGTGGCCTTTAAAAAGGCCTTTTGTGGGGCGATGTCGCGCGCGGAACAGGCGGCAGCTCAGCTTAACCTCCGAAACCGTACAGTGTGCGGCCCTGGCGTTTGAGCGCGTACACGACGTCCATGGCGGTGACCGTCTTCCTCTTGGCGTGCTCGGTGTATGTGACGGCGTCACGGATCACGTTCTCCAGAAACACCTTGAGCACTCCGCGGGTCTCCTCGTAGATGAGGCCCGAGATACGCTTGACACCGCCGCGGCGAGCCAGACGACGGATTGCGGGCTTGGTGATGCCCTGGATGTTGTCACGGAGCACCTTCCTGTGACGCTTGGCGCCTCCCTTTCCCAGCCCCTTACCACCTTTGCCTCGACCGGTCATGTTGCTGTTGCAGTGGCGTTAGTCAAACAGATGATAAAATCAGGCAGGCAGGCAGGCAGGCGGGTAGGCGGGGATTGTTGTATCCCCTCTCTGGCAGTATCTGTGTTTACAAACACAATGACTGCTGGTCAGCTGAAACATCTATTCTCCTGGATGTTCAGGAGCTTTAGTGTTATTAGTCAGGATATACAAGAGTATATATTCTACTTAAAGCTAATCTTAAAACTAAAACTTGAAACTTAAAACTATTTTACTATGCTATTTTTCTTTACAATCTGGTCATTAATTATTTATTATTTACAGTCAGGTCAGTTCATTTGTTGTGTTGATAGTCAGGATATACAAGAGTATATATATACAACTTAAAGCTAATCTTAAAACTATTTACTATGCTATTTTTATTTACAATCTGGTCATTTTTTTAATTATTGTTTACAGTCAGGTCAGTTTATTTGTTGTTTTAATAGTCAGGATATACACGAGTATATATACACTTAAAGCTAATCTTAAAACTATTTTACTATGCTATTTTTATTTACAAACTGGTCATTTTTTTTTGATTATTATTTACAGTCGGGTCAGTTCATTTGGTATTTATTGTTTACAATCTGTTATGGTAAGCTCAGTGTTTTCTACAATTTTTGTTTATACATACAGGTCTGTGGTTTACATTGTTAAAGGTAAGTATTTACATGATTATGTTGTTGTTGCTACGGAGGATCCTGTAGTAGCATTCTTGGTTTTGGGATTTTCCTGGCCCGCGGCCCTTCTCTGGTCGACCATTCCCTGATGTGTGGCCACTGAGATTCTGCAGCTGCTGCGTACAGGCGGACTGCTGCGTTCCTGACACACTCCTCCACAGTAGGAAGCCCTGTGGACCGCATGATGACAGAGTTCCTGACGAACCACGGTGAGTCCGTCAGGAGCCGGACCGTCTTGTGCTGAAAAGCTTCCAGCTTCTTCCTTGTTGTTTTAGACGTCCCGGCGTACCATGCGGGCCCGGCGTATGTCAGGACCGGTCGAATGATGGCCCTGTACAGCAGCAGCTTGGTGGTGAGTGGGAGGGCGGCGGTTGGTCGCAGTAGTGGGAGAAGGCTTCTGCGTGCGGCCTTGGCTTTCTGCAGTCGGTCTTCTGCAGCTGGAGTGGTGGTCGGTGTCCTGCTTAGGGTCATCCCCAGGTATCTCAGCCTCTTTGTCCACGCGATACGTTGGCCTTCCAGAAGTAGAGTGTTCTGTGCGACATGGCCCCACCTCTTCCTGGTGAAGCAGATTGCCGCACATTTGTCTGTGTTGGCCTTCATCCTCCATTTTCGCATCCAGGGCGCTAGGAGATCCAGTTGGCTCTGGATGCGTCTGCAGGAGGCTTGGACTATCTTCGATTTGGTATAGAAGAGCGCGTCGTCTGCGTAGAGAGCGACTGAGACCCCTGGGGTGACGGGGATATCGTTGGTGTACCACAGGTACAGGATTGGTCCTAGGACTGAGCCCTGTGGCACACCAGCGGTGATCTGCCTGCTGCTGGACGTTGACGGGCCGACCGCTACTGCGAAGTGCCGGTCTTGGAGATAGGATTGTAGAAGTTGTCTCAGTTTCCTGGGGAGAGGACTCTGAGCCAGCTTGTAATTCAGACCTGCGTGCCAAACCCTGTCGAATGCCTTGCTGATGTCTATTGAGACAGCAGTGGTCACTCGACCGAGGTTGGCACTGTCTGCTATGTCCGTAGCGACTCTTGTGAGCTGGAGGGTTGTTGAGTGGCCTCGGCGGAATCCATACTGCTCCTCCCTCAGAGCTAGGAAGAAGTCTTCCGGAAACCGCACCAGCACGAGTCGCTCTAGTAGTTTGGAGAGGGCTGGGAGTAGTGATATTGGTCGATAGCTACCTGGGAGCGTTAAGTTCTTATGGGCTTTTGGGAGCATGATTATTTTCGCCTGCTTCCACTGGGGTGGGAAGTGGCGAAATCGCAAGCAGCTGTTGAAGAGGACAGTGAGCCACGTGATGACCCATGGTGGTAGTTTTTTCAAAGCAGGTGGGCCCAAGTCATCTGGTCCTGGTGCCTTCCTCGGTTTCAGCTTGGCCAGGGCCCGAGAGACTTCCTGCTCTGTAATGGGTTCCACTTCCTCTTCATCGCTGTCCTCTTCTTCTTCACGGGCTTCTGCTTCCAGGTAGGCATCGACCATATCGGTGTGCCCGGGGTCACTGATGTTTGGGTGGGGGGAGAATTGCAACTCCATGCAGTCGGCAAAGGCTTCGGCCTTATCTTGTGTGGAGTAGACTAGTCCTTGCGTTCCTAGGATGGGCTGCTCGAGCTTTTTTGCCGTTTTCAGAGCTTTGGCTAGCCGCCATGCAGACCCATCCTCCGGACTTATTGTCTCAAGATAAGTTTTCCACCTTTGTGCGCTATGGTCCTGCAGGAGTTGCTTAACTTTTTCTGTCTGTCTGTTGAAGGCGGCTTTGTCCCCAGGAAAACGCGTTCTCTGCCAGGTCTTCCTCAGCCGTCTCCGCAGTTGGACTTCTTCTTGCAGGTGTTGAGGAAGTCGGCGGCGGTGGTCAGCCACGGGTGAGGTTGGCTTGAGGCAGTTGGTCATGGCGTCCTGTAGGCAGGATTGAAGTTCTCCTACTTGTCTGTTGAGGTCGGCCTTGGAGTCTGGGACGACTACTGGACGTGGGCGGTCTGCCAGGAAAGTGTGATATCTGGCCCAGTTGACCTGTGACCTCTTACCTGGGGGATACCGGTAAGTTCCAGGTCGGTTTAGGTATATCATGACTGGCAAGTGGTCCGAGCTCAGGTCCGTGACGACACCTACCGTCACTGCTGCTGGTATGCCGCAGTGCATGGCGAAGTCCAGGATGTCCGGCCGATGGTTCTCCACCCTGGGGTAGCGGGTCGGCTCTTCTGGCACGCTCATCATCACGTGTGGCATTCCTCTGAGCTGCTGCCGTAGTCGTATCCCTGCAGTGTTGGTGGCCGTGCAGCCCCACGCCGTGTTTTTTGCGTTAAAATCGCCGGCTATGAGAGCAGTACCGTTGGGCCTTAGTAGTCTGTTTAAATCAGCCTGTTCAATTGGAGCATCGTTTTTACAGTATACTGAGGATAGTGTGATTTCAGGCCCTCCGAAGGATACTGCAACGGTAGTAACTTCCGTTGTTGCCTCTGCGCAGTTTACAGCTCGGTGCGGAACACGGCGGTGCACTAGTACGGCCGTGCCACCCGAGGGGCGGCGTCGCTGCTGCTGTGGGCGGTCCGTCCTGTAAACCGCGTAGTTCGGAGCGGTGAAGTTATATCTCGGGGAAAGGTGTGTTTCCTGGAGGAGGGCAACATCGATGTCGTACTCGGTGAGGAACTGGATGAGTTCGGCACGCTTGTGTCTGATCCCATCGCAGTTCCAGGATACTAGTCGCGGGCATCTAGCCATGACGGGAGCCAAGGAGAGAGGCCAGCGACTGTAGAGTACGTGTTACCGTTGTCAGTTGCTCGAGGATGACTCTGAGTAGTGCCGACATTTCCTCCTGGTCGATGTGGTGGTGGCCTTGAAAATGGCCGTTGTGTCGCTCCTCGGTTGTAGTCCGGGGCCGGTGTGGTCTAGCTGCTGGCGGGGCGTTGGTGTCCGCTGGGCGGGTGGGCTGCGCTGGCTTGCGCGGCTCCTCTTCATTCCTCGGCTCTTGTGCGGTCCGCTGGGGATAAGCCGGGGTCTTGACGGCTTCTGCCCATGTCCTCGGCCCGGTTGTCCGGTTGGCGGGATTCCTCGGTGGACGCCGTCTCCTCCTACTCTCCTTCTCGGCCTCGGAGTCTTCATCCTCGCCGTGGTCGCTGGTCCGCTGCTCGCCGTCAAGTGATGGCATCAGGGGCGCGTGGTCGCTAAGCTGGGCGTTAGCGGTGGGGGGGGTGGCTGGCGCTGGTTGGTCGCCGCTCTCGTCCAATGGCGGGGGGGCTGAGCACGTGGCGGCTGACCACGTGGCGGCTGAGCTCGTAGCGGCAGGGCGCGTGGCGGCTGGGCGATCGGCGCGCTGTGACTGGGCTGCGCGGCCGGCCCGTGGGAGCGCGCCGCGCTCGGCTTGGGACAAAGGCTGTCCTTTCACCGGCTGCCGGCGTGCGGCGATGCCCGGGACTGGCCCCTTCTTTTCGGCCAAGTATTTTGGGCAGCCCCGGTAGTTAGCGTTATGTTGCCCGCCACAGTTGCAGCACAGGCCACGCTCTCCCTGGGGCTTTCCACATTCTTTGGCCTGGTGAGGCCCACCACACCTTACACATTTTGCTGGCCTACCACAATTGCCAGAGCCATGGCCAAACTGTTGGCAGTTGTGGCACTGAATTGGGCCAGCCGGTTTTTTATAGGGTCTAATTTTAACACTGACATAAAATAATTTGTCTATGTTGTAAATTTCACTTATTTTGTTAGTTTCTCCGTCGGTAACAGAGTCCGGGAGTAGTGACACTACCCAGAGTCTGGTTTCTCCACGGCTTGTCTTTAATTTGAATATTTCACCTACTGCAAAGTTTAGGTCGGTAAGCTCGTCATATATTTCTATATCTTTTACGTCTAGCGGCAAGCCCGCTATAATTATTTTAGTAGGCCTAGTGCCTGGCAATGAGCGCGTAAAAAATGCAATATTTTTATCGGTTAAATATTTTTGCACTAGTCTAAAATTGTCCACAGTACTAGTCTTGACTACGTACTCACTGTTTCTGCAGATAGCGTGGAAATCTCCGCCAGTAATTTTGTGCATCTCGGCGGCGTGGCCGTGCCATCCTTGAAAGCTGTCGATGTACAGCGGTGGGATGCGGGGAGTATTTACAGTCTGCGTGTCCATGTTGGTAGAGGATTGGGCCGAGGCAGAGCTGTTTGGGCGGGATTCCGGCTGGACAGGGCAATCTTGGCGTCGTCTCTTGTTGGCACGTGGTCGGTCGGGGGTCGGGGGCTGAGGCGAGTCCGTAGCAGTGTCCTCCATTGTTATACAATGGGTCGCACAAGAACAGCACTATACACAATATCACTTGTCTTTATAAATAAACTATTTTAAAATATAAATGAATAGAAAGATAGTTAAGTCTTTATGCTAATCTTAGGTCCACGGGAGTGTCCTCCATTGTTACGACAAGGCCGGCACAAACATAGAACAATGACATTGAGTTATTTATGAAAATTGAAATAAATAAAATTAATAAACACTACAAATAACACTTGTCCACGTGATACTTAGTCAATTACAATTACATTTAACACTAAAAAAAAAACACTATATACATTTACTATTAACAAGCACATTATGAAACAACGGACAACAGCGTACCCACGCTAACTAAACAAGATGGCGATATTGCCAGTGAAGCGACTGTCGTGACTTCCCCTGGCAACGCGATCGATACACCGTGATGATGAGATGTGATAAAATCGCCCGTTGTCGGTAGTTTTGTCAACTCTGGCTGCTCTGTGATTGGCCGATAACGCGGCGACCAATCACAGTCGTTCTGAGCTCGTGCCGGCCCGTATATAGTCAATATTTTCCGCAAGGGGAAAAACATATCTCATTTAGCGAGACAAGCTGACGCTATGGCACGTACCAAGCAGACCGCTCGTAAGTCCACCGGAGGCAAGGCGCCCAGGAAGCAGTTGGCCACCAAGGCAGCCCGTAAGAGCGCGCCGGCCACAGGAGGCGTGAAGAAGCCTCACCGTTACAGGCCCGGCACCGTCGCCCTGCGTGAGATCAGGCGTTACCAGAAGAGCACCGAACTGCTGATCCGCAAGTTGCCGTTCCAGCGTCTCGTCCGCGAGATCGCCCAGGACTTTAAGACCGACCTGCGTTTCCAGAGCTCCGCCGTCATGGCACTGCAGGAGGCCAGCGAGGCTTACCTGGTCGGACTCTTCGAAGACACCAACTTGTGCGCCATCCACGCCAAGCGAGTCACCATCATGCCCAAGGACATCCAGCTGGCGCGCCGCATCCGCGGAGAACGAGCCTAAGTGACACACAAGCGTGCGCTGCCTGCCCCGCTGCCGGTGGCTACGACAAACGGCCTTTCTAAAGGCCACCAATAACTCGTTCGTTTTCGCTTATTTTACCGCTTATAGTTGTAAAACCGATGTAAACCTGGTTGTTTCAAGTCGCTCTCGACTATATTTTCTATCGAAAATACCCAATTTATGACTTTGTGTTTGTCATAAATATTTTATTCCAGGAATTTTTCAATTCCTTTTTTTTTTTTTCTTTTTAAACATAGTCCGATTTCACTGTAAAATTTTATAATTTTCTGTTTATTTATTTATTTATTTTTTTTTTTTTTTTTCAAACATACATTGAGTTTACAATAAAAATACGTCAATTGCAATTCGATCGAAAACCATAGTTTCGGTCATGTTTTATACACATGACTTCTAATTAACCAAGAACCGCGTTGAACTCTGATTAAACATAACTTCTAATTTTCGCTTATTTTACCGCTTTTAGTTGTGTAAACATTGGAATTCTGTTATTATATTATATTGAAATTACATAATTACAGAGTTGTCTGTTAACAAGTGTAAATCTGCTCCGTCTAGCGAACCTGATTGCGATTGCTTGATTTATACCTCTAATGTGATCCAAGTCAGTTTACATTTAAGTTTACGAGTTTATTAATTTCCGTACGAAAAAACACACACAAATTAGTAATGAAACACGTTTAAAACAATATAGCCTACTATTCTGAATTTAACAATATTTACAGAATTTGTCAGATCACGCGATGCTTGCCCGCTGCGCAGCGCTTCGCGCTGCTTGCTCTTTTAGAAAAAAAATTTACTCGAGCTTGCAAACTCCAAGCCCAGATCAAGCGGCGCGCGTTTATCACTGATATTTAATTACGATCTTTGTGAATGCGGTGAAATATTAGTTTGCAAGTTTGCTCAAAATAAAATATTGACATCACACTACAATATGGTATTATGATTTAACATAAATATTAATGTATATGACCCAATGAAAAGAACTAAGAAATTAGTGTGTGTGTGTGTGTGTGTGTGTGTATATATATATATATATATATATATATATATATATAAACGAACGGTAGGTTATTTATTAACGTTGGGATTTATATCTTATGAAAGGTTTATCAATAGAAGAGACTTAGGTAATATTGAATGTACATAAATATCTTTCTAAACATAACATTAACGTAAAATCGTATAACATATAGTTTTCATTTATAAATACAAAAACCAATCGTAATTAGTTATAAAAAACCCATTAATATTGATTATAATATGTGCATGTGAGTATTTGTAATTATGAGTCAAACATTAAATAAATTTCGTCAAATACAAGACGGCAAACAATATCACTTTTATAATACTTAAAAAAAAAAAAAAAAAAAAAAACAAAACAAAACAAGCTGTTTCGTAATGTATTTGTTATAATAATATCAAAAACAGGGGTCGCTAATAAAACACGTTAAAACGAATGACATTTTGGGTGGCCTTTAGAAAGGCCGTTTGGATTTCCCACAGTCGAGGGAGGAGAGCGACTGGCCGGCCGGTTTACTTCTTCTTGGCGGCGGTCTTCTTGGGCGTTTTGGCTTTCTTCACGGCCACTTTCTTCGGTTTGGGCGACTTGGGCTTTTTGGTCGGCGGTTTGGCGACCTTCTTTGCCTTGCTGGGAGTCTTGGGCTTGGCGGCCTTCTTGGTCGCGGCGGCGGCGGCCGGTTTCTTGGCTGCGGCTGGCTTTTTGGCCGCCTTCGGCTTCTTATCGCCGGCTTTCGGCTTGGCCGGTGCTTTCTTGGCGGCCTTCTTGACCGTCTCGCTGCCGGCGGACTTGGCTCCTTCTCCGGAGGATTTCACCGACAGTTTGAACGAGCCGGTGGCGCCCTTGCCTTTCGGCTGGGTGAGAGCGCCGGACGCTACGGCCGACTTGAGGTACTTCCTGATGAAAGGGGCCAGCTTCTCGGCGTCAACCTTGTAGTTGGCCGCGATGTACTTTTTGATGGCCTGCAGCGACGAACCGCCGCGCTCTTTCAGGCTCTTGATGGCCGCGTTCACCATGTCCGACGTCGGTGGGTGAGCCGGCTTGACGCGGGGCTTCTTGCTGGCGGCCGCGGCCTTCGCCTTCTTCGGTGTGGGAGCGGCTGGTGCCGGTGCCGTTGTAGCGGAGTCTGCCATTCTGTATGTCGGGAATATCAGATGGCTCCGCCGCCAGCCGCGACTCGGCTCGCGGCCTGAGTACGTACCGTACAGAGGTCGCCGAGCCGGGCCGTCCCATCGCCACGCCAGTCTGCCGGATTTTAGTCGTTTCTCGACACTAAAACCTCTCGTAAACAGTACGTAAGGTCCTGATTAAACGTAAAAATCCGTTTTTCCGATGGCCGAGACGTCTTACCAACGATAAGCGAGTAGAACGCCGTTTTAAAACGAATTTTAACGTCACCAGACAGTATTTAGTGGAGGTCGAACCCCGTCTGTACGCGTTACACAGCCAAAAAACTGTCTATAAAAACTATAAACGCGGTCTAATATCGGATTTCACTCGTTTATATTGTACACTGAACGTGTCCGGAGGGCTACAATGAGGAGCGGAGCACAGGATCTAACCGACACGACGGTGAAACGCGATAAAGTGAGGCCCTGTTGACACAAGTACCGTGACGGTGTGTACTCTACATACCGGTCAGAGAAATGGGCCCGTCAAGTCTGTACGGCTAATACGTACTAAAGGATTGTTTTAATCTATAAATCCGAGTGGGAATATAGTGTTTAAGTAAAAAAAAAAAAAAAATTTATGTCCAATTTACACGCAGTGAGTGTTGCGATACGCCTAGTTTTTATAACGCTTAGCTGTGCAAGATATCACAACATGCCGTAATGATAAACGCGTGAGTTACGATTATTGTCTATAAAGAATTTTTTTTTTTCTAGATAGGAGTGAAATTAAATATTATTTTCATTATCAAGATTAAAATATTATCAACGACTGTAACGATCGAGCTTGATTGAATGCCGTCAGAGAATTTATTAGTGCACTAATCTATTTACTTACATCGATATACAAGTGATATAACTAAACAATATTCGTCGTAAAAAAAAAAAAAAAAGCGTAAACAAAAACTAGTGATGATTTAGGTAAATAAACTTCAGTTTTACTTGATGGCATCACGACCGAAGGTATATGCTCGACCGTTGAACTAAACAATAAGAATATAGTAGACTAATAATAATAGCTAATTAACTCAGCCAATTTCATAAAAATTGTAGAATTTGTTGATATATATAAGTATTTCTAGTATTTCGGTAAATAAGTGAGAAAAAAAAAACGCGTCAATATTGAAGATATTCGTTGTTAAATACTGTTGAAGCGTAACATCTATGTACAGTGCGAAAGTTATAAATATAATGTTCTTCATTGCTCTAAAATCCCAAAGGATATTTGTCTTCACAACACAATTAATGAGCTTGCTCCGTGTTTCTTAAAAATGGTTTCTTGGTGTAAAAATGACAAAACTTTGCCCTGTCCTTTCAATTCTAAAATGATTAAACATTCAGCACAAATCAATTGAAACATAACTTACTTAATTTGTATATATTACGTTAGTAGAAGTAGAATATATGTAGGCATCTACGGGATAAGTTAGTCCAGCATTATTGCTTGTGATTTCTCCTAAAAACATTTCCTAAATTTAAATGTTTCACTATTTACGTGTTTTTACATGAACCATATATAAATTTATTTTATTGTTTGTTTATACTACAAGGTACGAGTACGCTACTCCACGTGTTGTTTGTAACAGGCTTCGCTAAGTTCGCATGCTAATTTTTTAATGATATAACTCATTTTACTATCGCACTTCACCTTCAAACAGCTGCAGACTAAACTCCATCGCACCACCCTGCACACAGCCGCATACTAAACTCCATCGCACCACCCTGCACACAGCCGCATACTAAACTCATCTCACTTTCCTGCAAACAGCTGCAGACTAAACTCCATCGCACCACCCTGTGCACACAAGCTGCAGACTAAACTCCATCGCACCACCCTGCACACAGCCGCATACTAAACTCCATCTTACTTCCCTGCTAACAGCTGCAGACTAAACTCCATCGCACCACCCTGCACACAGCTGCAGACTAAACTCCATCGCACCACCCCGCACACAGCTGTACACTAAACTCCATCTTACTTCCCTGCACACAGCTGCAGACTAATAACTCACATCTTACTTCCCTGCTAACAGCTGCAGACTAAACTCCATCGCACCACCCTGCAAACAGCTCCAGACTAAACTTCATCGCACCACCCTGCAAACAGCCGCATACTAAACTCCATCACACTTCCCTTCAAACAGCTGCAGACAAAAAAAACTCCATCGCACCAACCCTGCACACAGCCGCATACTAAACTCCATCGCACCACCCTGCACACAGCCGCATACTAAACACCATCTTACTTCCCTGCTAAACAGCTGCAAGACTAAACCAGCCCATCGCACCACCCTTGCACACAGCTGCAGACTAAACTCCATCGCACCCACCCGCACACAGCTGTACACTAAACTCCATCTTACTTCCCTGCAAACAGCTGCAGACTAAACTCCATCGCACTACCCTGCAAACAGCTGATAGTACTATCTGCATTCCTATAGAATGATCATGCAGAAGAGTAAACTTAACGTCACCTCAGAAAACATAAACGAAATGTTTCAGGTTACTGAGTGCTTCAAATGGCGCTCAACTAAATTTCACGGTTTGAATATGCACAATCATATAACTTAATGTTGTTTATGTAAAAAGGAATTATCATGCAAATTTTAAAGATCATGTGTGATAATGATAATTAATAAATATATAATCTGAAAAAACCCAAAACCCAGTTATATAGTATTTATACTTCAAAATTCAATAAGTGTCAGTAATAATTTACGGATCTGCGTTATTCTCATACATATTGTCTGCGGTAGATTGCAGGCACACATGTAACGTACACCGAGATATCCCTATCCTCCAACCTAATAAGGGCCAGACGACCTGAAAATACTGGCCAGAGCGCTATATAATGCCCTAACCTGAGTGCGGATAACATTGCAAGCCATTGCTGTTGGTTATAGTAAACATTAGTGATGCACGGAAAACTATTTTTAAGCATAGGCAGCCCCAATTCCTGTTTTAAATTGGTTATTTAATATGTAAAATTATAGTAGATCTAATCGAAATTTATTTCAAGACATATTTTCCCGGCAGATTGTTTGAATATTTTACAAATAATAAACGAGAGTTACATGGAACCAGTAAAAAAGAAAGTTTTGTATAACAAAAATGAAGCTTTTCGAGCAAGCATGTTGCTTAGCTTAACGATTATAACATTTGTTCGTTATGTTTTACTGTGTTAGGAACATCATACTATTTTACAATATAAAAATTATCTTAGAAATTAGAACCAAAGAGGGTGAATTTTGTCAATAATCCCCAGCTTGGACAGGTTGATATTTGCCACACTACCATTTTGAAAATAACTATTCTCTGTGTTGGATCAAATTATAGTTCATCTGCGAAAACTAAAACAAACATGGTCTAATTAATGAAACCATTTATTTAAATTTTACTCCAGCCTACGACTGGCATTCCCTATTTGTTTAATACAACTTTCTGTAATTGTTTTATATACTTTTTTTATCTATACAAAATTAGAGAGAAAATAATTTTTTCTGGTGTAAATGTTAGAACGTTCTTGCTGATATAATTTCTATAACTAACTTACGCCATACGAATAGTATATTTTCTTAACCAACAATAATTATTCCTCGTTACCATGAAAAAACACAATTTCAAACCTAATATCTTTGAAAATTTTTTGGTTTAGAGGCATCGTGAGTAATTTTTCTTCAAGTTAAAACGTACAAAGTTAGCAGAGTTCAGTCTTCTTCCGAATTATGACCCGAACACCACGGCTGAACCTGTGCCGCTCTCTGACTGGAATATTCTGCAAATGGGTAAGTCAAAAACATCACATTTTTTCATTGAATTATAAAATTCACGTAGATGTTGTCTTGTATGAATGGCTGTATTTGTTTGTCTGACTTTTGGTGTTAAAACAATTAATCCTTGAGTTTGTATTGTAGCAACTCATGACTTTGATTTATTTACCTGCATAACAGCAGAAGTACTGTAAACCTACTTATTTTTACTGTATATTAGCTGTATGTAATTACTGTATGGACTCCGGCCAACTACTTCACATACAAGTACATTATTATCACTACCGCTGTGAGGCAGTAACGTTTGATTGAATATTTGCATAAATTAAAAAAACTCAACATATAAACTCTTCAATGAAGTGTTATGCACGCGATTGTTTTGCACTGTTAACAATCAAAATTTAATTCCTTTTCCTCAGACGTTCTTAATTTTGGCTTTTTATACTGCAAGAAGAAAGTGTGTATAGTACTATAGTAGACACAACAAACGAAAAGAAATACTTGCGAGTTTACAAGTGTAATAATAAACAGATTTAACTGTAAAATTGGAGCCACCATTGCTTGTTGCCAGAACCTGATCAAAAATTTCTCTCTTATGATATTTACTTTGAAAAATGTTTTTTTTTTTTCATTTTTCTTGTTTTAAGTCGTGTACATTCAGTATTCCAGAGCCAATTTTAATAGTTCCAGTACTCAAACTAGTTCGTGAATATTTTGGGAAAGTTTATCTTAAAAATAATAATAGTTTTGGGAGTTGTGGTAAATGGTCGGACATAGGAAAGTATTAAAAGGGTTAACATATAAAATAAATTTAAAATAATTTGTTTTTCTAAAATTATATTTTCTTAAGCTTTTCACACTAAAAACTGACCCCCCCCAGACTAGTAAACTATATATGTGTAGACATTTTAACTAACGATTTTTTCTCCCTTTTAATTGCCTGACAGTGATTAAAATATTACCTAAATGTCAGTATTAAGTATAAAAAGCCCGGAAATTTGTTAAGGAAAGATTCCAGGTTTTATATTTTGTATCCCTTTCGATGCTGTGTTATTTTGATTCGACTAAGAGTAGCGTGGTTGACAATCGATTTCTTTCAGGTCAACCAGTAAACTCAGATTGATTGTGTCATTTATAAGCTTTATATGAAACATGCGTTGTAAAACTTTATTATCGTATTCAACTATACAATGTTGTAAGAGCTGTGCTAGATGTTTATGTGTTAAAGCATTATTGTTAGTCCTTTCTTATTTCGATTGAATCAAAATATACAAAAGTTACAAACGTTAACATTATCTCATGCAACTTGACAAAAGCCAGGTTTTTTTGTCAACCAAAAGAGTGTCATCCACTAGTAGATCATAGTGGAACAAGAAGTTTGCTAATCAACAATGGGTTTTGGCTTACTTTAGCTATCATTTAAACTCCACAATAAGGGTAGTCTGAGGTCAGAAATATATATTCAACGTCACACAAACCACAGGAAGAATTGCATGTGTTATTTACTGCGAAGCGCTCAATTTTTTTCCCTCAACCTTCTCCTATATAGCAGAGATTTGGGATAAATGTACATTTGCTCCAGGGTCTCTACGGAAAGTGTGTTCTTCAATCTTTCCTTGTAAAAGAAACGGTCGTCGAATTACATTAGTGCGAGATCAACCTGCCGCTAATAGTGATCCCGGCTTTTTCCCGAGACATTGATGGCGTACTGACAAGGTTTGGTACATTTACCAGTTTAGTTTCCAAATTTCTTGTGATATCAGCCCATTTAAATTCTTTTTTTCCACTGCTTGCTGGAACTCAAATAAATATTCAATTACGAGTTGGTCCTCGTGTGTTGTCTCCTTTGACGTCACCAGGACGTTGGTACTGGTAGTAGTCCTCACTACCCTGTGGTCGTGGCTAACTTCCAACACAGTATCAGTGAGAACAGGACCGGAAATTATTAACAAAGGATATTATTAAATGTATTTAAACAAAAGGCAAGATTCCATGAGGTTCATAAATCTATGAATTCCATTGTTACAAAGTTTCTACAGAAACGAAATTCAACAATGGTTTCCAAATATCGAGTCATTTGTAATCGTTTGCAAACTTGTCCGTTGTAGTTCAATGTTTAGCACCAATCTTATCGTTTTAATCGTAATTCTTATCATTTTATATGGAATTCTTATTATATCAGATCCAAATATTAAAAAAAGTATCTATAATAATATTGATACGTCTCTCAAGTCAGCAAACCTGTTGCACTTGAAAGACTGGGTGGGAATTGGATCAAAAATCCTTCGTCAGGACGACGTAACAACATTAAATATATGGGGTAAGCACTATATTAATATTACTTAAATTGCAACCGAGAATAGAATAAATTGCTTTTTAAATATCAACCTCTTTGTTACATAAAATGCTCTCTTATTTTCTTGTTTAAATCTACACGGACTACAATAATATTAAAACATTATGTATTCTTGAAACAATAAAACGCTATAACCAAGTTAATTATTACTGTAAAGTTCAACTAGTCTTCAGTGACAATTTACGGATCTACATTATTCTCTTGTTGAGGAAGTGCATTATTGTCTGCGGTACATTGCAGCACACGTGACGCGTAACCTAAATATATGAATTAACAAATCTAAATAAGGGAGGGGAGTATTACATGGTGGAAGGGCTTACAATCTGTCCAAGGACTAGCCCTATAGTACCATGTAATGCTCTAACTGGGTGCGCATAGCAGTTTCACTGCAGCCATTGCTGTTGGTTCTAGTAACAGGGATGAATGCACGGCTACTGTATCAAAGCACAGGCAGTCCCAATCCCTGCCAAGGTTGGTAATTTTAAAATTCTTAAATTAAAAATTTTAATAGATTTATACTCCGTTTCCTTCTCTATATAGATCGGGAAGTTCTATCTCATATACATAGAAATTTAAATTCATAACTATTTCAATATTTATTCGTGTTTAACCGTTTTTTTTTAACATAATCATTAATTAAAAGCTTAGTCCAATGTTTTAGCATTCGTCTTAAAATTTTTTTACATAGGGAACGAGAAATTCATATCATATCCTAATATTTTATCAAACTTATTTATAATAATATTGATACGTCTATCAAGTCAGCACATTGTGCAATTGAGTGATTTGGTACAAGCATTGCAGAAATTTGTGTCAAATCGAAGAAACGTATGGAGTAACCTATATTTATTTATTACTTACATTAAAAGCGAGAACAGAGTACATTTCATTTTAAAATCAAGCTGTCTTTCATAAAAAAAAATCTACTTTTTTCTTGTATAAATGTACTCAAACTTCAATAATAGTTTAAAAATATAAAAAAACAATAATATGACAACATTAAACGCTGTTATCAAATTATTTACACATTAAAGTTCAATACGTCTTAGTGAGAAATTTACGGATCTACATTCTTCTCTCTGTCGAGGAAGTGCATGGTTGTCTGCGGTAGATTGCAGCACCAACGTGACGTAAACCCACATATATAAATTAACCAATCTAATAAGGGAGGGGAGAATTACATTGTTATAAAAGAGTGAAGACCTGCCCAAGGACTGGCCCTAAGTACCATGGAACGCTCTAACCTGGGTGCTTATAACAGCGTCATTGCAGCCATTGCTCTTGATTCTAGTAACAGTGGTTGAATGCAAGGCATCTGTTTTAAGCACAGGCAGTCCCCAATCCCCTGCCAAGGTTGGTCATTTTAAATACTTAAATTTATCATTTTAATATATTTAATTTGACATGCTCTTCTCTATATGGGATCGGAAAGTTCCATCTCATATACATTTCCTTCGTGACGTATTTTCCGTGTGCATTTTTATTATGTGATTCTGATTTGAAATTTATTTCTGTTTCTGACAATTGGTTGTTTTCAATATATCGTTTTTTTATGGTGTTGTAGACTTTATTCTGAGTATCTTTTTGGCTTGGTTTACTTATTCAAACTTTTACTTTTGCTTTCACAGTAATTTGCTTTAAAATTGATGGGCAGAAACAATTTCAATTTGCAAAAAGATAAAAGATTCATCTGGCCAAAGCAAAATCAAAACCAAACAGCAGTTGTTTCACAAAAATATTTTTGTAACTAACTAAAGTAACATCTAAATGTTCTGAACAAAGAGTGTCTACCTAAGTGACTGGACTTCAATAACATAAACGTGCTATGGAACACATGTTACAGTATTGTTTTTATGTAAACAGATTATGTTATTGTTTTATTGTATTTTTTTTAAATGGACAGTTTTTTATGTGGGGTTTATGACTTTTGAGGGCTACGAAATATTTTTCACTTAATATAATATTATACTTAGTTTTCCAATAAATATTCGTAGTCACACAATATCCAGTGGACTCTACACACGTTATATGACGCCATACTTCAGAGACAATAAAACACTTTAAATCGTTTGCAAAGGTAATAATGTAATAAATAGAAACTTTTGTTCATTAGAGGATTTAAAGTGAGGGTCGTATTAAAAAATCACGATAATTGTAACTTTTCTGACGTTAAAATGTAGTTTATTTCAAACTTGCCGACTCACGTTAAAACATAATAATCACTTATTATGTATTTTGATAATCAGACATTTTACTCAGTTCAAAATATGAGAACAAATCTAAAAAGTAGTTTTTTAGAATCTTACAGTAGTATACTAAGGTGAGTTTTCCTTTATATGAAATATATTAATGTAACCTGGTTGGACATCAAATGGTTTCTTAGACTTGAACTCTAACACTGAACTAAACATGAACTCATATTGAACTGGAATTTTAATTAACTGTATAATAGCTTTGTCTATCAATCGGGGGATATATCGATAACAAATTAACCCTACTGACTTGAAGTGCGTGTCCAGGACTGGATAATCCTCGTTCTATCCTTAGAGAAGATGTTTCCGTTTATATATAATATTTAAGTATTAGGATTTTTTAACTCTTACTTGTTTATTGTATACTTCTAAATCCAGTTATAGAAGAAACGCCAAGAGCTCCAATTATTATTCATTACTATTCTAATATTGCTTAGTCAGTTACAAAAGAATGTACAAAATAATTGCACCATATATGTCCATCACAAAAGGAAATTTTCTCCAGAGTGTTTAAAAAAAAGTCAAAAACAATTGGCAGACATAGCTGAGCACGCAATTAACATTACGCCACAAGAACTTACCTATTGCAAAAAATTCCAACATCATTTACATACATGTATGTAGAAGTTTTAAAAATTACCGAAGTGAAAGTACAAATAAATGTTTTGCTACTGTATAAAATAAAAGTTGAGCAGAATTAAAAAAAATAACTAAAAAATAAAATATAGCCACTTTATTTCTATTGATAGATAAGATCATATTTTAGTTATTTTAAAAATTCAGCGCGTTACTCATAGAAATTAATTTTAGTTACATTATAATTTTTAGCTAAGCGTTACATTGTTAACTCTTCCACAGTAGTAGGCCTATTATTACTTCTCTCCATAGCTTAGTTATAAGAGTATACCATATTACAAATTTGCGAGTCTATATTACGATAATACACAGTTTTTCTCACCTTTTCTTCGTGTACGTCACAGATCCAGAACAGCACCTGACTATTTTCATCTTTTGTAAAGAGACTTTAAATGATGGCGGAAATATTCCATGCAAATTCTCCCAAGTTTTACCCTTCCCCACTAAAGCAGAATTTTTTGATTGGACAAATGATCTACTCCGATGACTGTTTTCTTCACTCTGTCCGTGAATAAAGAGACGGTGGATTGACATTAGTGTGGGATTGCTAGTGGATTCCCAGCTTCATTTCCTGGAGGTCTGGCAGCGTCCTGACAGGGAATAGTGAATTTTCTGGCTTGGTCCCGAACCTTCAGTGACCTCCAGCACATGCCATTTCGATTTCGGTTGCTGGTCGCGCAAATGAGGACTCGACCGCGATTCGGACTGGCGATTAAGGTACTCATGTCGGGCCTGCCTTGGCGTCAGTCATTTCTTGCTTCAGTGTTTTTCGTGGCCTCAAATCAAAATCAAATCTTTAATTGCTCGCAACAAATTTCTTCAAATTGTGGTATGGAAAACGTCATAATTATTTCTAAATTTTAAAACTCTCATATCACACTACTACTACATTCAAACTTACACAATTTTTCATACATTTCAGTCTCATTCATTCTTCATCAATCTCAAACCCCACTTCCAGCGCTGGAGTCAGTCAATCGAATTGGGCGGTCTCCCAGTTAAACGTCAGAAATTCGTCAACGCTGTAGAATGCCTTTGACAGCAGAAAACGCTTAAGACGAGCTTTTGACGCCTTGGGCCGTTTGAGCGGTTTTTCATAGAATTTGGTTTATCTGTTAATGAAATGAACACCTGCCTGAGACGGCACAAGTTGCTTCATAAACCTACCGTTCTGTGTCTTCCAGTTCGGTTAGTTATCTTCTGCCTCTAGTCTCATACCTGTGTATGTCACGTCCCCTGGTTAGGGCACATTTAGATGAACAGAATAAAGATGCTTCTAAAATGTAGAGACTGGGCAAAGTCAACAGTTGCAAATTTTTGAATGCTGTCCTGCACGACTCTCTGAAATTCAAACTTTGCGATAATACGAATCGCTTTTTTTGTAATTTGAACACCCTCAGGAAATTATTGCCTGCACAGGCCCCTCACAATACCACCCCATAGGAAAGGTGAGAGTGAATTAGCCCATAATACCTAAACTGGGGCAATTACCGGGCCAAGGACCTCAAAACATATATTCCTGAGGACAGTTTGGAACACACATGGTCAATGTGGTTATTCCATCTCAACCCTCGAATCGAGGAGTATTCCAAGGAATTTTTGCGGAGGTAGTCTAATTCCAATATGGAATCTGCCAACATGACAACTGACCCACATTGGGAGTCCACTGGGCGCAGTGCGAAAATTTAGCACGTTGGATTTCGAAGAATTCGTTTGAATGAGTAATAATGATTATATTAAGATCTTAAGATAAGATATTAAGATCTTAAGATAATATATTAAGATTAGGCCTCATTTATCTTTGGTCAACATCATTGATATTTAGTTTCTCCATCAAGACTATCTTACATTGACAAAAAATTTTTGCGTAAAAATGTCACTGGGTAATTAGAATAGCCAAGACGTTTTATCAAATTGTAAATAGATTGTTTTTATTTAAATGATTTCTTCCATCAGACATTTGAAGAAACCTTAATCCCACTTAGTTTTAAAATATATCATGTACTATCTTTTAATTTTTCTGTGCAAAAGCAAAAGTTATAACCTGTGCTATCTCTAGCTTAGGTCCAAAGTTTCAACGTGTTAGACAACTTGGCTACCGGAAACTTATATACATACATTATATATATATATATTCTTTTTTTATCACTAAAATAATGTATCTATGCTAAGTATATTAGTTTATTAATTTACTAATTATGTTTTGATTATTAATTTTGAAATCATGTTTCAGCGTACTATTATTTCTTTATCCTCAATGCGAGATGACATAGTACCGTAAAGTATTTGGGAAGAATTCAGGTATGTAAATTTAATGCCCTTCTGAATACTACAGTTTTAGTCAAATCTCAAGACTTTTAAAAGGTATTATAAATTAATCAGCTAAATAATTGATGTCATATTTGTGAATTCGAGAGTTTTGTTCTGATTATTTTCAAGGTGACTTCGCGTCCTGCGTTGGCTTGGTCGTCCCCTCTTTGAACATTATCACTCGTAACACTTCCTCCACGTGTTTTGCAAAGCACACAAAGTATGAATGATGATTGAATGGAAAATGTGTGAAAGTATGCGTGCGTGTAGAAACTACGTTTTAACTAAATCAATACTCATCCACTACACAACATAAATAGGTAACTAAATTTATATGCAATATTAGACTTAAGTTTACATATTTATTCCATAAATATACATAATGTTAGAAATATTTATTTAATGAAGGTAATATTCCTGTAATTCTATATTGCTTTTGGGAACTCTGTGGTTTATTAAGATACACTACTACAATGCTGTCTTTTCTTGATTGTTACAGGGTGATGTGGCCAATGCGGCAGGAAGTCGCCCCACTTACACTAATACACCACACGACATAATTTACACAAGGTAATGTATTGTTCTACTTTAAATATTTAAACTAATTAGGTTAAAATTGATGTTTCAGAATGGCACACTTATATTAATTGGTTTATTTTATGTTTACATGATAATAGTTAATAATCTTAATACTCATGATATAGTAGTAATAATTTGGTAATTTAGATTGCAATATACATGTGAATCACTATCATAAATGAATCGTACAGTCCTCCATTACTTCACTTGTAAACAAATGGTCTGTTTGGTTTATCTTATTCCTTATTTAACTTAGTACAGAAGAAAGTATTCTAGAATCACTATGATTCCAGTTTGCATTCTTTGGCATTTTTTATTTTGTGGATTCTCTTGAGTTTCAAATTAGATAACTCAAAACAAGTGTGTTAGTTTCTGTCTTACAATAATAGTGTATGCGCGTTTGCAAACTTGCTACTATAAATTACAGGGATCGGGGATAAGTTAAATCTCAATAGAAAGTGTGCGATACACACACACACATATATATTTATGTATTTATTTTATTCACATTCTGTAAAATATGTTAAACACATTTAAACACCATAGAAATATATAACAGTTGGGAAAATGCATTTTACTAAGTACTCGTACGTGAATGTAATTTCAGCAGGTGTCGTGTATAACACCTTTTTACATGTGTATTGTTATTGTACGAAAGAACATATTTTTTGGGTTCCATTAAGTTAAATTTTTTTATCTCTAACTCTTTTGCTATAGGACTGTTGTTATTTTTACAATATATGAGGACAGTCTTTTATTTCTAAAACTATTTTGATTCAAGTAAATATAAGTAGGTTTTAAGCTTAGTCTTTCCGTGATGAGCTAATTGTTTTTTATCTAAAATAATAGAGCATATATTTAATATAACGTACTTAATTTGTCCCTTGTTCTTAAGCAGGTTATTTTATAGAATGAAGTTCACTCTAGAGTTTACTTGAACTTAATATGGGTTTTACACTTGTTAACGATAAAACCCATATTCAGTATTGCGATTCGTTATAGCATCATATACACACAAATTTGTAATATCTTCTTTTATGTCGTAGTTCAGAAAAGCAACTGACTTTATGGTCATTTCCAAATTTGATTTTTTTATGATGTGGGACATGTCCGACCACCGTTACCAAAATCCTGGGATGACAGTTAAGCATTTCACATGTCCTCAAAACATAGAGGTCATTTGGCATTTTAGTAGGAGCAGCTAAAATTGTTTGTAAAACCTTTGAGGTTAAGTGGCGAGTCAAATTGGAAGGAATATTTCATGTCTGTAACTTATATTGATACAACACCAGGTTCTAGGATTGCCACAGTGGGCGTATTATCGGCATGAATAAAAATCATCAACATATCTCTGTGGTCATGCTGTACAATTTAAATATGAATAAGTACCAGTATTTGTAATTATATACTATCTCGTTAATCCATTACTTGAATGTAACAATAGGAGTAATATTTCTACCTCTCGTTAAGTAAGATGAGTTATTGATCATCAATACGAAAATCCAGTCTCCTCAAATGAGAGGGCTTCATAGTACAATGCGACTATCACAATTGGCGGCTGAAGAACCACAAAGGCTCATATTCGAAATCTATATTTTTAATATGTATTATATTGAAGCTATTGAAATCAAAACAATAAAGTGCCGTTTCCTACTTCACTGACGCCAAAACCTCAAGATATGCTCTCCTTATTCCCTCAATTTACTAGGACGGATTCCATATATCCCCTACACGGATGATATCCGGTGTATCATGAACAGCAAAATGTTTCTCTGCGTCAATCTACGTATTTTGATCATTTGAGAACATTCCAGTCTATGCAATCTACCAGTAACTAATACTTGCTGCTAGTATAAGATATAGTATAATTTTTCCATAGGTCGAAATTATACTAAAGTTGTAAGAAAACATATTTTAAGTCGCCTCAGTATTTTTTTCTTCTTACTGTATCACAGTTCCAGGAGACAGTGATTACAACCTACATTAGGACCACTTTATTTGAGGTTTGTCTTCCTGCACCTTATAATGAAAACTTTTTAATGATAGATGTTCATTACCTGATAGAAGAAAACTCTTCAAAGCAATCTCATCTAGTTGCTTTTCCCATTCCATTTCCCCAAAAGGCTTCGATTGATGTTTTAGCGATGTCTAATACACAATATACTTGTTATATTTTAAATTGTAATTTTCTCGGCAATCTACTTTTTAAAGTATACTTTTATCGCTGTCACATATATTATGCATTTAACTATTTTATGAACGCTGACAGAATTTTTTTGTAATTGCAATAATATAGTTTTTTGTTAACCAGAAAGCGGACCTCTTCAACAGTGGGTGATGGTTTACAGCGGTTTTTTATTTTTTGTTAGTGTTTTTTTTTGTGTCGTTTCTTATGTATGATAATTATTTGTGGTGACACGTTGTGTATGTTCAATGTTCTGAGTGTTTTTCCATCTAAACAGAAGCAAAAATACAGTATTTATTTTTACAATGTACTATGTCACATTTCTAAATAATAAATTTAAAATATATATTTTTTGTATAATGAGTGACTTACAATTCATATTTTTTACGATACTGTGGTGTGCACACACTATTACAACATGCTATTCTGCAGGCACCTACTGAGAATCACATTATTTTAATATATAATATTAACAATAAGGTGGCGTATGTTCCTTTTTGTTATAGTTTAATATTTTTAATTCTTTCTCTTTAACAAGCACATGATGGAGGAAAACAAGGGAGATGGAACTACAAAAATATAAACTATCTTAATTGTGTTTAGCCTTAAGGGTTTTTAGAGTTCTCCGGAGAAGAAAACTTAAGGGGCAAAGTGGTGGACTCAGCAGTTGTATAAAGGACCAAACTTCGCCAACTCCGAAGTCCACTTCTACCACTCTACTTAATTTCTTATTGTTTTCCTAAGTTAAAAAAATATTCCAATAATACGAGATAAGAGAGTTTAGTTTGCAGCTTAATTTAGCGTAACTCTTATAATGAATTTATATGATATATATAAAATAATATAATATAATTAATATCTTATACTTGTAATACATTTAAATTTCTTGTATATTTTTTACTCTTATTAACAATAATATTTCCCCAATTTCTAGTGCTATAAATTTGAAGATTCATATTAAAAGAACAATAATTTCATTTATT
This sequence comes from Homalodisca vitripennis, assembly GCF_021130785.1. Classification (NCBI taxonomy): domain Eukaryota; kingdom Metazoa; phylum Arthropoda; class Insecta; order Hemiptera; family Cicadellidae; genus Homalodisca; species Homalodisca vitripennis. The sequence continues at coordinate 47,859 of NW_025777740.1, read as the reverse complement.
TCTATGAGGTCTTAGTTTGCTTACCAAAAATGGTAATGTCCCAGTAGCTGGGCTTCCCAAAAAGTTTCATTAATAATTACAAGTTATGATATTTTATTACACACGAAAACAAAACTTCAAAACGTTTTTGACGTTTACTGTATAACGGATATATAGCTTCATATAATACTATTAATTGAATAAAATTTATAGCTGAAAAGTTGTATACATAAAGTATAAAAACATTTCTATATTCAAAATAAAATTCACATATTATGTTTTGAATGAAATATATTACATGTTAAAAAAATAATTATATTAGTATGGGAATCAGTTTTATCTAGAAAGAATAATGGCATTACGTCTCCAATATATTTATAGTCGTTACTTTATCACCAACTAATTTCAAATTTTTCAAGGATTTGTACAGAAAAACTAACATTATTTTTAAAATTTTATTTTTTAATATTAAACATTTGTGATTTAAAAACCTAACCAAAAATAAAAATAAAAATATTACTTTTTTGCAGTAATGCATGTTTTAAACAAACACCTGGAATTCGAAGTCTTGATGTTGTCATAGTAATATTTTAATAATTTACCATGCTGGTGTTGAATAAGTATATTGAATTTTACGACGCGTTTAAACGAAAATATCAATGATACTTAAGTAAACCTTCGCTTTTTTAGCAAACACCAAAAAAGGTACTTATCACTAGTAATGTAAAAAATATTCCCACATATCATCTATCTGCTAGATCTACTGCATTTAAATTTTTACTTTAGTCACAATAGACAATGTACATAATTAAACTAATTATTACCTGAAACATTAGCGAAGCCTAACACTTGAGGGGGCTGGAATTATTATATTTTTCTGTGTCTGTCCAAACGTTAACCTTGATTAACGAACTGATATATAAACCTTTGACACTTTCCTCAAGCTTCATTCTCTATATTGAAGAACATTTGAGGAGTTCGATTGATTGAGACATTGTCAACTCCATAGTGGTTGTAGCTGAGCGTTAGTGAAATATTTTTACTTAGTGTCAAAGGGATGAGATGGCTGATTTATTACGACCCTAGTTTGGGTATACAACACATAAAACATACTTAAATACATTATAATCTAGTCCATGACTTTTTATAGTGTCCATATTCTGTATATATTTACTCTTGTCTGGAGTATACTTGAAGGATCACTTAATATTAGTATCTGTTAATTCACAATATAAAATGCAACTGTAAATACAACCTTAAATCAATTAAATACGTTGTTGATGTATAAAACAATGATTCGTGCCATTATACTTGCTTTGATACATTTATGTTTTCCAAAACTTGGTCAACAAAACATTTTGTGTGCAAACTTTAGTATACGGTCTTAAAGTAAAAGTGGCTAATCTTTTTTACTACCATGAATCAATAGTTTGGACTAACTTTAACAAATATAAACATTTATTTATTTATTTTGCGGTTGATATTATTTATCTTTATTAACAATTCATCAAAATTGAGAAGTTTGATTTCATGGGTAAGTTAATAATGGTAATAATTTTTTCATGGTAATTTATTTTCATGGTAATTTTATAGAGAGGTTGTTGTTATAAACGTAATAATAATGTTTGTGCTGGTAATGGTGTGTTTAAGTACTTATAGAGATTACACATAGATTGTAAATTTATTACTTTGGCTAGCTTGTTTACTCAGGGGATACAATGTGGAATATCTTTATGAAGTACGTTATTTGATTACACAAAATTTTGATGGTGGGGTGGTCATGGGGTGTTGTAGTGAGTGTGGGCGTTTGTTTAGGGTTTATTTAGTTTGAGCTGGAGAGGGTTTGGGGGTGGGAGGGGGGGGGGTGGTCTTGGGCGGGGTAATAGTGGAGCCGGGGGGGGGGGGGGGACGGGTGGGGTGGGAGAGGACGGCGGGGGGGGGAAGGGGGGGTGGGGGTGGCGTGTTTAGTGTTTTTCGTTTTTTCGTTTTTTTTTTTTTTCTCTTCTTTTTTTTTTATTTTAATTTTTTTTTTTTTTGTTTTTTTAAATTTTTTTTATTAAGGTTTTTTTGTTTATTCTTATTTTTTAAATTGTTTTTTTTTTTTTTTTTCTTTTTTTCTTTCTTAATTTTTATTTTTTTGTTTTTTTTTTTTTTTTTTTTTATTTTCTTTTTTTTTTTATTTTTTTTTTTTTTTTTTTTAAGTTACTTAATGAAACACATAGATATATAAAAAATCTTAAGTCAATGCAATTTCAGCCTGATACAATTGGATAATAATGTCGTGTTACAAATATAAAACGAATAATTGTTGTTAATAAAGGAATATGACGCTTTCACAAGAATGTATAATAAAGCAGCTGTCGAGTTGTCCCGTACTTTTCGGTCTCCTCATATAGAACCAGCGGAACTCACACTGTCGGAAAATCTTCATCTAATTTGTGGATTCACCTTCCGGTGTACTATTTCCGGGTCCAGAAGTGGCTATTATATTCGACTGATGTGACAGCTCTCAAATTCCGAAGCAAACAATTTGCTCGTAATTTAAATTTCTATGAATAACTTAATGGAGCGTAAAATAACTAATAGTGAAGTAAATATTGTCTATTCTCGTTTCCTTACAAGTAATATCGGAATAGTACTAATAGATATATTCAAAAATGTTTCTGATATCTTTTGAACATGGCTTGGAACAGAAAAAATTTACTAGATCAATTTTTTTAAAAGCATTAGTATTATACAATGATTAAGCTGTTATTAAATAGTTTTGAACTAATATATTCGGCGCTTTGATTAGTTGATAATTTTTTAAGTTAAGTTATTTAAGATGGGATGGTTTAAACGATAATCAGGATATTCGGATAATTTTTCCATCGGGAGTTAGGGGGGGGGTAGGCTTATCAATGGTCATAACGCAAAGTTTCTAGGATTTAAATCTATTCCTCTTAGTCTGGTGGGAGAAGAGTATTAAAACATGTCAAAAATAAAGGAACAAAATGAGTAAAGAAGGGAAAAAATTTTTTGTGGTTTTTTTTAAACATTTACCTAAAATTCTGCTTGGTGTCCGAGGCCAGCGTTTGTAACTGCACAGGATGCACAGTAACGAGCACAACTCATAAGTTCGAAGATTGAAGTATGAGGATCACAATCACTAATCACACCTAGCACAGGCCACTGTGGGGATTCCCAGTGTTAGTACTAGACTTCTAAAGACAATGTTACCATCTAACGTAAACTAAAAAATTAAAGGACTGATATAAAAACTCTAATTCTTGAATCTAACATTTTATAAACATTTTTATGGATTCAAAGATATACTCTCACACAGATTAATTTAAGCAAATTAAAATATTGCCAAATAACATAGAATAGAAAAAAGTATGATTATATAAAGCCATTTGCCATTCAAGGTGAGCAAAAACAATATATTTGAAACTAATACAATTACCTAATGTACGATCATGTATATAGTTACACGAGATCACGTGGTTGCCTATTTAGCATTCGGTTCCCAAATATATCAGCAAATCCATAGGTGGACACAAGTATGACTGGATACAAAGAGAAAGTAAGGTAAACAGATCCCTCCAGGCTGTCTGTGTCTCAAAGGAGATAAGGGGGGAAACATACTGTATTCTACGTGTTGGTTCAGTGAATAATTAAATTCGGTGTGACATACAATAAAAATATGCTACTTATGTATGCCTAGTTACAGCTTAGCAATACGATTATGCCATTATAATTAGTGCGCTGTTTCTCTTTACGATAAAAATTATGATTATTCCGTATCTATTACTAGGCAGGAAGCCATAAATGTTTGGAAACGTTGAGCTAGATTATAATTATTTTTTCCTCTATTTTTTATTTGACATCAATAATATTACATCAAGAACAGCCGGAGAGTTGTTAGTCCTTGTGCCTGCGAGATTGTTTTAACATAATGTGCAAGTTTTATATGGAATATTTTTCAGGTTATTGTTTATATATATTCTCTATATAAAACTACGTGATGCTGCAGTATAGGTTTAGGAGGAAACACTCTTTATATTATCTGTATATGTAGTATCTCGTTAAGTACTCGAACAAAAAAGGCAATAGAGATAGTCGGTAGGCTAGATATAATATAAATAAAATACGATTGAAGGTTTTATGATAAATTAAAATATTAAAGCGTTGAGCAAAGAACAGGTGTAAGTACCACAATTGCTTCCAGGTGGCTCTTTAAAAGTTAGAGGTTAACTTAAGCAAAAAGGTAACACGTGGAAATGTTAGGCCTTTTGTCCTCATGAATTGCGATTTTTAATGAGCATGCAACTTCGCTCAAATCTCAAACGTAATTTTAAATAGAAAAAAATCTAGTGTACTGATTATACTTTGCTAGTTCTCGCCTGTTCCTAAAAATTGTCTCACGTATTTTAATTGAGTTTAAGAAAATGAGTGGACCAACTTGTTTGATATTCCATAGATTGAAAACGAACTAAAACTATTGCACAGTTTAGACTTTCGTTAGTTCAATAGTTCAGCTATAAAAAATTTAGTCTCATCTTCAACTTACTAACTTACTTTTAAAAATACCAGTGGGTATTAAATTATAAGAAATACTCTTGTTGTGAGCGATTATCTTCAGTAATCTTTGGACTTTCCTGACGAATTTTAAGTTTTTTTAATTTCTGAGACATTAAGAGGGTGTCAGGTTATTTAAGCAGCTGAGATTTGTTTATAATATGTATCAATACTAATATTTTAATACAAACTGTCACCTGACCACCTGGGGGGACAAAGCAGTCACAAAGAGAAAGAGTAAGGAATGGTGTACAGGATTATTTTTCCTGGATCTGGATGGCCTGAAAGGCCTGAAATTCAAACCAAAGCAGCAGAGTCCACCTGTAAACAGTACAGCCTACGAAATAAAATTTTCTCATTCAGTAAATTTTGTAAGCTAATGAACCAGTTACAGAATCAAAATTTGATAACATCCACAGGCAAAATGAATAAATTAATAATATTACAATAATACAAATTCTAACACTTTATTGATAGAGTTTATTTTGTACGATGTACATTTCGAATCCATCCTAATCTAAATTTTATTAGTGAAATTGAAGAAAATAAACTACCTTGATTTGACTTTAACCAACAAAAAGAAAAAGCACAATTTCAAAATTTTACTGAAAACCAACATACAGAGATTTAGTTATTCCTTCCTCATAGCATCACCCACATCACCAAAAAAATGGTCTGCATTCAAATCAATGATCGACAGATTGCACACAATTCCAAAGAAAACCGAAGATTTTGATAAAGAACGGAATATTATCAAATGCATCCCCCAAAATAATGGACACAAGCCAAGCATGAATGATGTATTATTCATACCACGAATGTAAGAACAACACAAAGAAAGAAAATAAGAAGAAAAAGATATAATATACATTCAATAAGACTTTTAAACAATATAAATTCATACATACAAAATTAAATATAAAAATTTAGCCATCAAGGTAGTTAAAAAACATATGAAAATTTGGTTTTAATTATTTATTTACTTAATTTTCCTTAACCTACAAGCACCTAATGAATGAATTCGTTGAATTCAAAATGTAAATTGCACAAAACCTATAAAAAAGTGTTAAAACGTGTGTTAATTTATATTTATATCAAAACCTTTTCGTCGCTACATCTTTAATAAATAAAGGAATTCCTTTTAAGTGACATCCCCACTCATCCTTCACAGCGAAAAAGATAAGCTTTCATGTGGTGCGTTAAGGAATATATCCTCATGCCTTGGAAGGAATGTCTCAATCCCAATGAACCAAGCAAGAGATTGGTAAATTTCTATTCTAAATTAATTTTAAAAAGTTAACAGAAAATTTATCTCCACATTAGAACATCAACCCTATAAGGCAATATCAAACAAATATTCCTGTTTTATTATAGTGAATAATAATTCATTAAAGGACATAAGTATAAACGTATTCAAAATGTGATTTAGGGTTTTTATTAGGAATCTTTGGTAATATTTGCCGTATAGATGGAAAAATACGCATTTGCCCTTTTCACGAGATCTGAGTCTGGAGAAAATACAAAAAAAAGAAGACTAAGACTTGGTTTTTGCTCACGAGCATCAAGGACCTCGGGGGCTATACGTAAGATTTAGTTATCGTGTATTAATAACTATTACGATATTTTTAAATATTAAATTAAAAAAAACTTATTTGTGATAAAAACTAGGATCTTTGGTTCTTAAAAAATAAGCCTATTATTTTAATTACTTAATTTACTTTTAATAGTTGTGTAAACTTTTATAACTAATATTTACTTTAATTTTTTAGGATGGTGAGTGTTAGGGAATATTTTTACATTGGTCTTATGGGCATACAAAATAGCAGAATAAATCTATTTGAAGACAACCTGAGTACAGACATTTAGAATTTTAAAATTTGGTAATTTTAATATTTGGATAGTATGTAGAAATAAAGATTGTTATCAATGGAATGTCAATATTAAAACACATTTAACAAGATTTTATTTCAGCACATACTTTTATAGAGAGCTGTTGTACTCTCTCTACCTCACCGGAACTTTTATTATTTGAAAACTGATATGAAATCTAATTCTATGAAGAAAAAATATGAATGTATCATATGGAGATATATCACGAAAAACCTGAGGGCTTTAAATCTGGCATCAAACTTAATTTTTACATAAAACAAGAAAAGTCTATGGTGGTGCATGTTCAAACCATGAAATTCAGCTAAGTGTTATTGAAGCTATCAGCACTCAGTAGGATGACGCAATTAAAGTATCCGGACGTCTCGAGAACAAAATGAGCTATGGATGCGCATGCAACTCCAGCAAAGCCAAATGAAACACACGGACAAATTACCCTCCTGGATATTTACCTCTTTTAATGTACTGGACAAATTACTCTCACAGAAAAACATACCAAGATCGCGCGTACTCCAAGTCATACATCTACAAGCAATTTCGTCCTCACAGTACATAAGAAAATATTAAATGTAACACCATAGATACTACCTTCCCTTATAACTTACCCTGGTAAATTCCCATGTTATCCTTCTTCCCGTAAGCAACAATGTTGAAAAAACTGCTAGGCATAGTCTTGTCTTACAATATTACAAGTCAAAGTTCAATGTTACTCTAAGCCTATAATTGACCTCCGTCAAAGTTACGTAAAAACGTTATAACTTATTGACACGATAAAGCGTGCTTGCTTTAGAGGAATAGATGAAACCCTCGTATTTGGTTATTTGTTTAATATAAGATTCAATCGAACAATAAAAATGCCTCTTAACTGGGTTATGACGTCCGATTCTTCACATAAACAGTAAACATTTTGAAAGACCCCAGCTGAACAACAATAAACTAAGCTGCACAAGTTTCCATGAATACAAAGTAGTATTTAAAAGAACACTTATAATATTTTAATAAACGTATATTATGTTTTTATGTAAGAGAGAGAACCGGTTCTTGAACAATGATCTAAGGTAAATTTTTGAATTCAGTCTCATGTAAGAACGACGAGTAGGTCTATGATGTGGTCTGGTCTCACGTCCGTCTACTTCCCATTGGAGCTCTAAATTGCTGGCGACGAAATTCTTCATCGAATTATTGGAATCTTTGAAGTAAATTTCTTAGAAGTGGCCAGCGATTGGTAAGTTTCAATCATCAAAAACAATATACTTATAGGAAAAACTCAACTTAGTTAGTCAATGATATTTTGTATCTTTTGTAAGTATGCGTCACAATTTTTAAATATTTGTATTAATACCAAATTTAAATTTCTTCATTTTTTTAACCTGTACCAATCATATCAGTAATGTTGCCTTATTTTACCATAATAGGCTACTGGCTAATCAGTAGCCCAGAACCTTGTACATTCCGTTGAGCAATTTCCACTATAGATCTACTTTAATCCAGAGGTGAGGTTTCACACTCAGCACTCTTATACAGTTTATAGTTCCACAGAGAGCCAAAGTAAAGTTATTGTAAAGTTAACAATTCATCATAAGTTTTTATGTTTCACATGACACTCACATGCTTAGAACTGTGTCAGAGAGATGTTTTATTTGTCACTGTCTAAATTAAATTTAAAAGTAGAAAAATTGTACATTAGATAAGTCCAAACAACTCGTCGTAGAATGCTCTTTTTTTAATAAGCCACTCTCTTACTTTTTGGTAACGAAGTTACCACTTTATTTCATTACTTATGTAGAACACTAGTCCTATAATATCACACTAATATCACTCTAATTTATTCTACCTTGTCAATTACTACTATCAAAATTTATTTACAATTTAATTTGATTTTACTACCTTCCCTCCCAAATCAAGACATCATTTATCCCAATACTTTTATAGTGTACTTTTATTGTGTTGGATACTGGATATGGCCAGATAATGGTGTATCAATTGTTATTGCTTTATTTTTAATGGTTCAAAAATATATAGTTTGTTCGAGACTCCATTAGCAGATCAATACATACTATTTTCATGTAACTCAATATTATAGGTAAATGTATTTTTATTTTACGCTAAAACTGTATATCTTACATCGCACCACATACTGACACATACTTATACCTCTGAATCCACGAAACTATTATTGTGATTTCATTTTAAGTGCATGTTATCTGTGTGTAGTTCAAGTAGTATTTGCATTTTCAGAGTTGAATTTCAATAAACGTGAAAATATTATCTTCTATTGAATACCATAAAATTATTTTTATGCTCGCATAACCCATTTAGTCGCGGTGTTACTCATAGTTTTATTGATCAAAAATAAGTATATTTGGATCGTAGGATATAATTATAAACCCGTGTTTATACAAAATATAATAAGAACATAAGGTAAGAAAATTTACCGGTATATTTTATCCTGTGGGTTTTTAATTTGTTTTCTGATTTATTTTACAAATTATTAATGGTTATAATACAATAACAGGTTATATTTTGTGATGCGTTATTTGGTTATATCTGACTTGTTCTTTTCCGTGCCTATCCGGCTTGGATTGTAATCTGGATGGAAATCTCATTTGCATTTTAAGATATAAACTTCGTAACTTACTTTGTCACTGTCCTGCCTAATGTTTCTTTACAGCAGTCTAACGTTGCTAAATTCCTGTACAACATTTTAAGGACTATCTATTATAGGAAATTTGACAATATGCCACATACGTTGTGCTACTTAGCTCTTGGTCCCTAAATGAATTCGCTTTAAAAGTTACTTGAAAGTTGGATTGTAATCTTAGCGAAGCTAGTTACGTGATCCTTGGTATACCGCACTACTGCCTTATAACTTTAAAGTGTATATATAGATAAGTTATATGTCAAATTAAATGGATGAAGATAAATTGAAATAGTTTTTATATTTGTGTAACACCCTTTTATAAAAGCTCAAAAGGGCGCGATCATGTATCGATAAAATTGTATCCTATCGGTTGTACAACAGATTTATGTAATTAATTATGTGTAAGTTAAAAACCTATAATTTGTGTTTAATTGTTTGTAATTGCTTTATTATTGAAGCTTTATTAAAATACACATCTTTTTCATTATTTGTAATGCAAGCAGACACTGACCTAAACAGTTATTTTGATCTGGATATCCTGTTACTTAATCTGTTATGAATACGTAAACAAACGCAAATACTATAAGCTGTAGAGTTAGAATTTGGATTACATATTATCGTTTCACAAATTTAATTGACTCGCAAAACTTACACCTTAAAATTTACCTTACAATCTCAGTGTTATGTTACCTAATTATTATAGATGGTAAAAATATAAAATAATTTTCGATTTTAGGTATCAGGAAACGTGCATTTCTGTTCTATTACATGAAATATTTAAATTGAAAAAGATTCCTGTCTTGGCCTAAATTTAGGCAATATCACGTTAACCATATTTGTCGGCGACTGAGTTTGTGAAGGCTCGACATAAGTATAATGTAGAGTATAAAGTTAAAAACACTAATGTTTGTCTTTAAAAAATAAACATGCATAGCCTACTCTGTATTTCAATCTTAATAAGCAGCATTTTAGATGCTTCAAATTTAGCTGATTAATTTTTATACTGATTACCTATGTTTATATTTTAGAAATATATGGGCTACACTCGTAACTACATTCCTGTAAGGCTAGACCAACGCATTCCTCATTTCCTACTTAACGATCCAGAAAGCGCAATAGGCTCGTTAACATATTTTTCTGTAACTCCTGAACTATTTTCGTTGTCAGTACTTGACTTGCTTTTCTGCCAAATTCTCAAACTTTCCATTAAAAAACGTTACTATATTAGTCAAACTCCGCCGGTTTCGAGTCGTGGCGGAGCAAATACTTTTTGCCATTCAATGTTTATTGAAATTAAATAAGGGCTACCGGTACTGAAATTAAATTGTATAATAGGCTACTGCCATTTATACAAATTTATTATATATATAGCTTATTTCCACATACTATGTGCAAAACTATTCCAAAATAATCACGTATTTTTGTTGTATTTTTCTTGATAGCCCAAGCATAGCAAGTTTTGTATTACACTCTTAAATATTAAATATTATTCTTTAAATGCGCCTTGATCATTTCACACCCTGGTGTAAAGTTATAGTTCTTCTTCCAGATAACTTCTATAAGTAACTTTAAACCATAAGAATAGTATATTTCTTAACAAACAATAATTATTCCTCGTTACCATGAAAACACAATTTTAAATCCTAATACCTTTGAAAAGTGATTTATGACAGTGGTATTTTGAGCAGTTTGGCTTCAAGTTCATACGTAGAAAGTTAGCAAATTCATATTCAGTCTTCTTCCGAGCTATGACCAGAACACCACGGCTGAGCCTCTGTCGTTTTATGCTGGAAAATTCTTCAAATGGATAAGTAAAAGCATCACACTTTTTATTGAATGCGATTCACGTATATGTTGTCTTGTTTGTACTCCTGTGTATTTTGTCTGAATATTGGTGTTAGACAATTAAGCTTTGCGTTTAGGTTGTAGCAACTCATGACTTTGACTTATTTACCTGTAGAACAGCAGAAGTACTATAACTTACTAATTTTACCGTGTATTTAACTGTATGTAATTAATGTATGGGCAACAGCCACTACTCATCATACTTGACCGTTATTATCACTACCGCTGAGGCAGTACAGTTTATTAAATATTTGCATAAATTAAAAACAACTAATCACTCTTCAATATAGTTATACAATGTTCACAATAAAATAATATGTATTTCCCCAGACGTTCTTAATTTTGGCATTTTAGACTAAACGAAAAGTGTGTATATCAACGTAGACACACTCTAAGGAAGAGAAAAACGTTGCGAGTGGTAATGTAATAATAAACGTATTTAATTGATAAATTGGCGCCACCATTGCTTGTTGCCAGAAACTGTTCTAAAATTTCTCCCTTATGATATTTACTTTTAAAAGTATTTCTTCACTTGTTTATTGTTTTAAGTGGTGTACGTTCAGTATTCTAGAGCCAATCGTTACAGTTCAAATACTTAACCTGGTTCTTGAAAGTTTTGGGAAAGTTTTTATAAAAAAAAAAGTTATAAGTATTGGGAGTTGTGGTGGTGATCGACATATAAAAGTATCAATAGGGTTAAAAATATGAAATAATAAATTTTTCCCAAAATTATATTTCTTACGCTTTACACGCTAAAACTGACCCCCAGACAAGTAAATATATTTTTAATTACATTTATATATTTTAACTAACGATTTTCTCTCCCTTTTAATTGCCTGACAGTGATGGAAAATTTTTAAGGAAAGATCCCAGCTTGATATTTTGTATCCCTTTCGATGCTGTATCGCTTTTATTCTTCCAAACGTAGCGTGGTTGACAAAAGATTTCTTCCAGGTCAACCAGTAAACTCAGATTGATTGTATCATTTATAAGCGTTATACACGCGTAGGTCACCCTGCGTTGTACCTGTATTATCTGATTCAATAAAATTAGACAATGTTTTAAGAGCTGCACTAGACGATTATGTTTAAAAGCATTAATCTTTGTTCTTTCCTATCTGCATTAAATCTAAATACACAAAAAATAATGGTAGAATTACATTCGTGCGAGAAAACTAGCGGCACGACTTGATTCCCGAGGCTCTGATGCCGTGCTGACAGGGTTACGTGCATTTACTGGTTATGTTTTTAAATCTGCTGTGATATCAGCACACACAATTTTGTTTTCCACTGCTGCAACTTAAATAAATATTCGACCGCAAGTCGTTCCTCTTTATGTCTCCTTTTACGTCATCAATATATTGCCTCAGTTTGTTTCTCCATAAACACCTCCAGGGTGTTGGTAAAGGTAGTACCTGTGTCCGCTACCTGTGGTCGTGGGCTAACTTTCAACACAACATCAGTGAGAACAGGACGTAAATTACGAACGGAGGATATTATTATGAATATTTAATAAAAATAAGGATTCCATGAGATTAATATCTATCAATTCCATGTTAGAAAGTTTCTACAGAAACTAAATTATAACGGTATTAATATTTAATAACTTTTAACCGTTGTGAACTTAATTTTTATGAAAAGGTAAGTCCAAAGTTTAGCATTAGTCTTAATGTTTTATATGTGGTAAACGTAGAAGTCTTATCCTATCTGATCCTAATAATATTAAATCTAACGTATCTTTAATAATATTGACACATCTTTCAAGTCAGCACATTGTGCACTTGAAAGATTGGGTGCAATTAGGAATGTACTTCAAGTCAAGTCAAGTACTTCAAGATCAAATTGAACTGAATAAGGAGTAACCTCTATATTTATATTACTTAAATTGCAACCGAGAATAGAATATATTTTCTTTTAATATCAACCGGTGTGTCAAATAAAAATATTTTTTTCTTGTCATAATCTACTTAAACTACAATAATAATTAAAAATGATGTAATCTGAAAACATTAAACGCTTTTATCAAGTATTAGTACGGTAAAGTTCAATACGTCTAGTGAGAATTTACGGATCTAAATTATTCTGTTTTCGAGTAAGTGCATATTGTCTGTGGTAGATTGCAGCACAAATGACGTAAGTTAAATATCTCAACCAACCTAATAAGGGAGGGGAGTATTACATGGTAGAAGGGCAACGACCTGCGCAAGGACTGGCCCTAGTACCATGTAATGCCCTAACCTGGGTGCGCATAACAGTTTCACTGCAGCCATTGCTGTTATTTCTAGTAACAGTAATGAATGCACGACAACTGTTTTAAGCACAGGCAGTCCCAATCCCTGCCAAGGTTGGTGATTAGAAGTGTTTAAAGTTACATTTATAAGGATCTCATATACATTTTCTTCATTACATATTTTCTGTCTGTAATTACACCACTAAAATATTATGTATACTAAGTATTAGTTAATAATTTACTTATTTTATTTTGGTTATTAATGCGAAATCATGTTTCAGCATGATATATTATTTATCCTCAACGCGAGATGACATAGTACCGTAAGTACTAGGGACACTTCAGGTGTAAATTTAATGCCATGTCAAATCTCAAGACTCACTATTTTATGAGGTATTATAAATAAAGCAGGATACTGATTAGTGTCATTTTTTTGATTCGAGAGTTTTGTTCTGATTATTTTCAGGTGGCTTCGGTCCTGCGTTGGCTTGTCGTCCCCTCTTTGACATTATCACTTAACACTACTCCACGTGTGTTGCAAAACACACAAAGTATGAATGATGATTGAATGGAAAAGTGTAAAAGTGTGCGTGCGTGTAGAACTACATTTAACTACAACAATAATTCTCCACTACACAACATATTAAGGTAACTAAATTTATCTGCTTTTATTAGACTTCAGTTTACATCCATGAATATACTTAGTATTAAAACTATTTATTTAATTAACGTATATTTCTATAATTATATTGGTTTTGGGAACTGTATGGTTTACCATGATACACTATCACACGCTGTCTTTTTTTATTGTTACAGGGTGATGCGGCCAATGCGGCAGGAAGTCGCCCCACTCACACTAATACACACACGACACATACACTAGGTAATGTATTGTTCAACTTAAAACATTTAACTCAATTTGGTTTTTAAAACTCTTGTTTCAGAATGGCATACTTATATTAATTGGTTTAGTATATGTTTACATGATAATAGTTAATAATATTAATATAACTAAAATTACTCATGACAGTAGTAATAATTTGGTAAATTATATTGTAATATAAATGTGAATCACTACCATAAATGAATCGCACAGTCTTCCATACTTCACTTGTAAACAAATTACCTGTTTGGTTTATCTTATTCCCTATTAACGTATACATGAAAGTATTGTAAAATCGCAGTGATTCAATTTGCAGGTTTTTTTCTAATTCCTATTTTGGGATTCTCTTCAGTTTCAAATTAGGGCTCGAAACAAGTGTGTTAGATTCTGTCTTACAATATTAGTGTATGTGTGTGCGTGTTTCCAAACTTGTTACAAGAAATCATAGGAACCCGGAAAGATAAATCACAATATAAAGTATGGTATATTATATATATAGTCTCTTAGAGCAGTTTCAAAAGAAAACTACAATTTTTTCGTACAATATTTCGTTGTAATTAACAAATTTTTCAAGTACACTTTTAAAATATACACAGAATAAAATAAACAAACAAAAGAAGAAACACCTGATAATAAACATTCTAAATGTAAATACAATTTTGACATGTTGTACAGGGTTTTCATAAATGGATGGTACAATTTAAACATAAAATAAAAAGAGAACCGTACGAAGTACATTAAAAATATTTATTTCATTAGAATCCTCGTTAAAAACAATTTTATACTGATACATTTAGTACATTTCAATGTGTCCACCACCGATAGCTCTGCAGACATCTAATCTATGGTCGATCTCGGCCCATACACTGTGCAGCATGTCTCTTGTAACCGATGATACTGCCTCATAAATCCTTTCCTTTAAATGAGCTAAATCACGGATCTTCTGAGAATAAACAATGTTTTTCACGTATCCCCACAAAAAAAAAATCGCATGGAGTCAAATCCGGGCTTCTAGGAGCCCATGCTATTGGGCCACCTCGACCTATCCATCTTTGTCCAAACTTGTCATTCAAAGTATCACGAACAAAGTCCTTATAATGGGGTGGCGCACCATCTTGTTGAAAATACACCATATTGACATTAGAGCAATAAAACTAATTGAGCTGAAGAATTCAGAGGTGCCAACCATATTTTTCTACCTTGCATAGCAAATTGTTTGTAAGCATTCAAAATTGCACCATTCATTTATGAAAACCCTGTATTATATGTCATATTAACTAATCAAGGAAATAATATATATATATATATATATATATATATATATATATATATATATATTTCCATGCACACTATCAGATTAATCGTATTCTTAGAACAATCTAGATAGCACACAATATAACCACAGCAAAGCTGGCACTTTGTTTCTAATTTAAGATACTATGCTATGCATTCCATTCTAATAATGCCTTTTATATTAAATAAAACTATCAACCATTCTACTTTTATGAAATACAGTGTTAATTTCATATAATTTAAATGTTTGAACGAAATTCGGCATTTTTTCTAAATTTCCAACTTAAGTTGCTGTCTGCATTTTAACGAGTGCAGCACTTGAGTCTGATAGTACAAAATGCTATATCTTACTATATAGGTGTATATGGTGATTATTCCGGAGCCTTAAAATATATTAGCATAGTCAACAAAGCTGAAATTTAGAAATATAAAATTACCTGAAAGCTTTATTTGTTATTACTGCATATTTTAAATTAAAACATTAAGTAGCCATTAATTTCAATAAATTTAAGTAATAAACCATTATTTCTCGTCATTGGAATTTTTAAACCACAGGTCATTGAATTAAACGTTTAAAATTGTACTCACACAATGTCACTCGCGATCATAGGCTTTAGTCCAGATATGTAATTTATTTTTCCAAAATTTGAACGGTCACATTTTCGAAATCCTAAAGTGATTACAAAACATAAATGGGTATATATTGGAAGATATTTTAATTAGAATGTTTCCATAAATGAGAAATTCTGCCGATTAAATATGTTCGATTAAATAACATTGTTTAAAACATATCCAAGCTATATGCTTTGTCAAGATGTCGATTAAAATAAATACGTGTCTATTTAATCTATCTAACTGGTAATTCCATTACAAAGGATTAATGTTCAAAATTAATAGACGTGAACAGAGATTTCTAAACTATCTAAGTTAATATGGGAGGGGGTTATTCCATGATAGAAGGATGACGACCTTCCCAAGGACAGGCCCTAGTTCCATGGAAAGCTCTAACCTGGGTGCGCATAACAGTTTCACTGCAGCCATTGCTGTTGGTTCTAGTGACGGTGGTGAATGCATAGCAACCGTTTTAATCACAGGCAGTCCCAATCCCTGCCAAGATTGGTCTTTACAAATTTAAAAATAGTATTTTTATTTTAAAATGTATATCTTAAAAGACAGGTTTTACTAAACTATTAATGTTAACATTGTTTTTAAAGTAAGTGTAGGAACAGCTAAAACTAATTATTTGTATAACTATGGTGGGAAGTTTCGATTCAATTTGAATGTGAGTTTAGCTCCAGTTCACTGTCCTCTTAAGTGCAGCTCCTGAAATCCGATGCTGTAATCCTGAAATGGAGTCATGGTTGTCTGAAGGGATACAAAAATATTCGGCGACGAAAAAGCTCAACGTACTCTTTGCATTCGTTTTTGACGAAAAAATGTAGTGCAATAAAGATGAAGAGGCATTCTCATTGTCTCATCAAGCGCTCATTTGAGTGCACTACACGTTGGAGAGGGATTATTGATTATATCTTTAAAATATTAAGTTGATTTTACATTGTAAACAACTAATAAAAATGTATCAAATATCAACTTTTGTCCCAAAATTACACAGAGACACCAATTTTTGCAACACAATTGCGTTATTATGCAGCTAAGGAATTTGACTTTAGGATTCCTCCACACTGAGCTAAATATTTAATAATAAATACTACTATCTTGAAGGGATATTAGAGCTAGTATACTAATATTTAATAATAAATACTATAATATGGCAGGTATATTAGAGATAGTGTACTGGTACTTATATCAAATGTTCTGTTCTCCGCCTTAAAAGTCCTGCCAAAATGCATTTTACTGCATATTTCTATCTAAAATGCATCAGGAAGTTACAATATATTTACACCCTTCTGTACTTTTCTGACGGAGATATAGTTATTAGTTACGTATCCTACAGTTAATTTTAAAAACCAAATTATCCTTAAACATATTTTACTATTTTGCCATCCTCTTTGAATTCCGCCAACAAAAGTGACTGAGGGTCGCTTAATCTGTAGGAGGAAATCCTGCATGGATTACTATAAAACTATAGAATATAAAAGTATTATGATCATTAAAGCTGCACTATCATTATATACAGAGCAAATGGTATTATTCTTATCTCCATGGGTGTACAGCTAAGAGAAACGTTTACAGATTATAAGTATTGTGAGTTGAGGGAGGAGTCCACAAGCACATTGTGATCAAACTTCAAATTTATCCTGCGGTGGCTATAAGCAACAGTTCCCAGGAGAAATCGGTGGGTAAATGGAGATTCCGACAGGCTAAAATATATTCATCGGATCCAGTGGATTTGCTTCTAGACGAAGGAACCGAGAAATCCTTACTGGGCAGTTGAAACATTGGTGCGTCAACACCTCTGTTTCATTGTCATATTTGGCAGTTTTAAACCGTTATTTCAAATCTAATAAACCCCAGGCCTACTTTTTGGTTTTGGCCAAATTCGGGGATAATTTGAATTCAGTGGCAGGTTAAACCAGAGGTTTAGATCAGGGGTCTGTGAGTTTAAACTAGACCTATTTTATTGAATTTTCCAGTCTTAATCAAAGTTTTGACTTTAAGGGCATTTTGTGGCTGAACCGTTAGAGATACGAGAAAAAGTGACTTGATCTTTCTTGTAGGAAATTTTATTTTATTTTTAGATTCCGCCGATTTTTAGATTTTTAATTTAATCTCCTTTATTCTTCTTAATAACTGCCGGTAAGGGCCAGGTATTTCCTACTAGGTAGCAGTTATTATAGTTAGAGTACGTAATTATTATAGAGTTAGTACGTAAAAGTTTTATATAATTAAATTTTATATTAGTAAAACCAAGAATAAATAGAAATGTTTTTTTTATTTTCATCGATTAATCTGGTTAAATGTCAGAGAACTATCCTATAACAGCCATATTCGATAAGATATTCAGGAATAATCCAAATAAGATATTTAATGTCTGACTTAATTGTTAATTACAGAAGCGTCTCAGAGTCTTGGCATTGACTACCATAACCAGATGCCAGGTATCAAATTGAATACAAAAAAGAGCATAGGAATTATATATGACTTAAAAATAATCCAAGTAAACCAGAACCGTCGTTAATGCTTAATGAGCTACAAAAACATAAGTAAAAACATTATCATTGCCTTTTAAGATATTTAGGTTCAAAAAATATTTCTTTTAACAAGATGGAGGAATTATTATATCCTCGTCATACCCTTAAGTCAAGTTACAATATTTATAGACCGTAAATCAATCTCTGACAATGGCTCCGTCATGACGGTAGATGTGTTCATTGTTAACTTTATCGGATTATCGCTCTACTGTATTATACGTTCTGTCCACGTCAATATTTTTTGATTGCACAATTAATCTCTGACTGTGGCTCTTTCATGACGATAGAAAGTCTTCATTTATTCACTATATTCTTTAGCAAAACTGCCCCTCTACCTGTTTGTCACATTAATCAAAGGTGTAAACAGGAGCACTGAAACTTTATTAATACTTTACATGTCACCAAATACACATTATTAAAGTTTGGAAATAAATATTCTATGATGCTCATCATTATTCAATTAACTGAGCACGATGAAAATAACTCTATTCCTACAGTCCTATATACATACTTATATATGTTTATAATTAATATGTAAAATTTAATTATGTGCAACGGACATATTAACCGTAGGCTCATAAAATTATAATCGATACCTAGGTAAATTATAAAACTTTTGCGAGGACAAAATCAATCAGCTGTTGGCGTGTAGTTAGTAGTTATCATTGAGTTAATAGATTTATTGACATATCTTCTAGTAACAATTAAATACCAGTTGTAATAACATTATATTAAAAAAATGTTTATATAAATGATGGTATCCATTTGAATATATCTTGTGTTGACAGGAATGTCATATAAAACTTAACATTACAAAAGACATTCTATCGTTTAGTTATTAAATGTAGTATTTGACCCCGTTCTCGTGTAGTAATCTTTTCATAAATTAAAAAATCCTTGTAAATTTCTGTACTCAACTAATTCATAATTATTATTTAATTCGTTAAAATGTAGGTTAGTTCAATAAAGTGAAATCCCTTAAAAACAAAGTTGGACCGTAATTTAAGAGTTTTCAGACTTGACGAAATGTTCATATGTAAATAGCCGTTGAAACAATAACATCCGAAAATGATAAGGTTGAATAAAGCCATTTTTGGATCATACAATATAGTTATTTTTTTATATAGTTATTATTTTTAGATTTTTAAATTTCTATACTCTAAGATAAATTTGCTGGATAAGAAAAAGTATAAAAACACCTTTTTTATCACTTTACGTCAAGTTTTCTTTTTTAAATTAGCGAATTTATGAAATTTCTTATCGGCCCCATATAAAAACGTCACATAATGAAATTGTGACATTATTGCAGATTGTACAGTTTATATACTCACTGAGTAACAAGTTTGTATTCAAAATGGGTGGTAGTTTCGTTAATTATAAATATAACTTCCTGAAGTCATATATTAATAACAGATTTGTCATTTCCTAAAATGTACATTGAGTGGAGTTGTGTACAACGCAGTAAATACAATTCATATTTACTACAGGAAAACTTCAGTTTCTATTGATAACATGATGATATGATTGATCACAATGAATGTGAGATGTGATAATTGGTCACTTTGATTGAAATCAACCGTTTACCCCTGTTCCTGTAATTGGAATATCCTGCTGTGTCGGGCAGGACGGCAGCAGCAATACTGAGATCCACCAAATGCCAAGAGGCTAAACAACCTCAGATTATTAAGGCTGAGATCCTCGTACCTTCAAGTACAGATCAATACTCTAGAAGGCAATGGCTCTGTGGCTAGACAATGACCAAAGAGTTTCACCCCGGCCTCTATTACTTGTACTTAAGTCTATTAGGCACATTTTATCATTTCGTAAATGGGAAACGCCAGTATTCTGCGTCTATAGGGTAGTTAAACACGACTCTTCAGAGTTATTTTATTTTTTAAAGCTCTAATAAGATTCAACTGAACTTTAATCTTCAATTGAACTCAAAGTGTGTCTGTCTCTATTTCACATTAAGTTTTGTATGTCCTCACAAATATTTCAAACACGAACTGATTTAGAGACTTGAAATTGATCATGAAACTTTGTTTCTACACTTAGGTCAATGATGTTTCGTGTCCAATCGTGGAAATATTTTTCTAAAAGTCGATGCTGTCCAGCACTCAGTAGCATGACACAGGTTCTCTTACGTACACAGAGGGATGAATGTCTTCTTTTGTGTATGTTTAGCTGACTGTAGATTTGAAATGTTGCGTGTTACTTCAGCGAAATCTGTTTCGCGACACGTTGAGTGGCGTAGGTTACTTGGGTCTTACACAATACGTAACAATGTACCTGCCGTACCAGATTGCGTAATGTTTGGTTACCTCAAAGCTATTTTTAGGTAACCAAGCCAGGGAGCTCTGTTGATGTAAGCTAAACTTTTGCCATATCTTAAACTAATACAAACGCCAATCGACAACAGTACCAAAGTGTTTGTTGTGGTGCTGGCCTGGTGAACGCGATCAACAAAAGTTCTTTTGAATTTAGTATCGGCCATGATCTCAAACCCATATTCCTTAGACAAAGATATATACCAAATTTTATGTCGCGAGAATCTTCTTACTATATATAGTTAGAATGCACATACGGACGGACACATTGACAGACGTACTGTCGGACCTACAACAACATGATTGCAATAAGGCCTGTTGGATTCATAATAAAGTTTATACGTTTGGAGGAAAACTATTCCTTAATTATAAATTTCTGCAATCACAAGGAAGAATATATTGTAACACAAAATTTAACATCCACGTAATTCATCAGAGTTAAAACAAAAATTAAAACTATTATCTGAGAATTATAATTTATTCTATAGAACACAACATTATATAGGGTAAAGTAAAAAGCTGTGAGCATACAAATTTTACAAGACCCTTTGTTAAGAACTAATGTGCCAAATTAGAAGCAGTGTTCTTTGTTGCCGGAACCTGCTCCAGACCTTCCCACGTGTAACCAGTTACATTCGTAATTTATTCTGTACATTTTTACTGTACTTATGTGATGTACATTTGTATGTTTCCATTTAGTAAGATTATGTATGAGAAATTATATTTTACATTTAATTAAAATAATGTTGTTTTGAAATATTCACCTGAAGGTATCATTGGCAATCTCTAGTTGTTGAATTGGGTTAAATCTTGAATTAATCAGGCTCAGCAGCCAAACAAAACAAGTGAGATACAACCATCAGTATGATTTATTGTAAGGTTAAACCTTATGTTACCTAACAATACATATTTTCATTTCCATGAAAACGATTCCGGGGATTAAAAGTTTCAAAGTTTAGTTGTAGAAGCTTAGTAGAACGTAAATTTTTGATTGGATTACTATTAAAAAGGTATTATAACTAGTGCATGTTAAATCAGATGTAAACTACAGTTTGTATTCTCAAGTGACTACAAGTTCAATCAAAACTTTTCAAAATGGTAAATAAATATGTTATTTGTTTCCTCGCTCTTAGATATCGTTATGTACATTAAAAACACTGTTTTATAGTCGACTTTAAGGTATTTAATGTATTGCTCTGTGTATTGCAAATGACTTTGTCCAACAGTACAAAACAAACACGACATTATCAGCGCGATATCGGAACACAATCAGTTCAAACGAGAAGCATGAGTTACAGTGAACTTGATCACTTGCATGTAAACAAATTACGTTGTGCAATATTCAGATCAAGCTTATGCATATGTAATTCAGTTATATTGACAAATAAGAATGGATATAGCAACAGTATTGAATGCACGGCAACTGTTTTAAATACAGGCAGTGCCAACCCCTGCCAAGGTTGGTCTTTTAAAATTTTGAAGTAACGTTTAATGGATCTCATATAAATTACTTTATAACATATCGCCATTTATATTTATATATTCAAGAATCATAAAGTGTGATGGGCGTAACTTACCAACTAGTTAAAAGTATAAAGTTCTTTTATAAAAGTGAAAATGGCGGAGCAAGCATTTTGCATTTTCCGCCATAAAAAAGCTGGCGCAAAAAAATGTGTGGCGACATAACATGAATTCCGTCGCAATCATTTACACCACGCTGCGTCTCACTTCTGAGGGGGCTTACATAAACATTACATCGATGAATTGAATTACAGAAGCCTCATTTCGCTCTGGCGTTTCGGCTAAGAGAAAGGGTTGAACCCCTTCTTAAAACCCTATTACTGGAGCAGCACCGCAATACAACTTCTCCTGAATTTTAATATTATATAGGAGTCTTGTTTAAGACTTCCCACATCTTCAATTTCTTCCAGTATCATAATTTTGTAATTGTGTATGATTATTGCCACTCGAGGAGTTCTTACATATCGGCTGATTTGATCAATTATAGTTACACGAGATAGAGTTATGACATGAAAACTGTAATATTATGTTTTCTACATGTGAATGTTTTACATTATTTTTAAAGAGACAAAATATATAATATGCTAAGTACATTAATTGAATCTGATCCTTCATCAGCATATGACGGTCAATAACAATGTTACTAGGGACAGTGAAACATTGTGTTAATTACCAGATATCAACAATTCTTGCATGGACTATCCTCAAAGTGTGACTGGGGCTGATCTCGTAACTGTGTCAAGAATATATTTGTTATTATATTGGCGAAAATTTTCGTAACCTAATTCTTATAAATTGCAACATTTCCTTGCCACCAAGTTTGCGATACACATTTTCATCATTTTAATTCAAAGTAAAATGCAGTAAAATAATCCTCTGAATACAATATTTCCACAAACATTGTTATTCCATAATCCTTTCTTATAACTCACAATAAACGAAATAGGGTCACACATAGTTGTTTTTAATAATTACCTAGTTGGAAATGTAAATACGTGATATCTTAACAGACAATAATTTATATTTCGTTACCATGAAAACGTCATTTTAAAATCATAATATTTTTACAAATGTTTCAAAGCAGCAGCTTGCTGATTCGTTGGGCTTTTAGTTGATACGGACGAAGTTAGCAGTGTTCACGTTCGCTCTTCTCCGGACCTGTGACCTTGACATCACGCTTGAGCCTCTATTCCTCTCTGCTGCAATATTCTTCAAAAGTGTATGTTGTCCGAATATAGCTTGTAGCATCTATATTACATCATCTTATTACATGTATAGAACAGCATAACTAATACAAGTTACTTATTAAACTGTACATTTAGCTGTATTAAATTACTTAATGGACTCCAGCCACTACTCCACGTGTTTGCCCGTTCTTGTCACTTCCGCTGAGGCAGTACAGTTGATGAAATAGTTTCGTATATTTAAAACATATATTTTCACAATTAACAGCTTTAAATCAAGTAATTCACGCAATTCTTTCGCATTCAGCACAATTCAACATTTACATTAGAATTTGAATTGTTGGTTTCCAGAACCTGTTCTAAAATTTCTCACGTATCATAATTAATTTGAACAATATTTCATCTCATGTTTATTATTTTAAGTGGTGTACGTCCAGGAGCCCAGGACCAATTTGAATTGTTCAAGTACATAACCTCATGCTCGAAATAGATTGGGAAGTTTGTCTTAGGAAAGAAGTTAATTATTATTTTTGCGTCTTGTGGAGGTGGTCAAAAAGGAAGAGTATGAAAAGTGTTTAAAATATATAATAACACTGTTTTCTCAAATCATATTTCTATAGCTTTATACTTAAAACTTACCTTAGACGAATAAATATGTTTTAACATTTAAAGTTATAGTTTTTTCTACTATCTGTTTCTATAACAGGATCATAACTATTATTTAATTATTTGAAAGCCGGTGTTAAATATGTAAATACAGGAAAAAATATAAAGAAGGATTATCGTTTGATATTATTAACTCATCCGAACCTGTCCCATTTTATCTTCCACCAAAAGTAACGTGTTGACGATCGATTGTTTCTAGCTCAGATAGGAAACTCAGATTGATGAGGTGTTATTAAGTTTTATTTGAACAGGCAAAGCTCAACTTGCCTTGTAACTGTACTATTTCATGCAAATATACACTGTTACAAAAGCTCTACTTGATGTTATGTTTACAAGCAATAATTATAGTGCGTTCCTATCTGGATTAAATCTACATTTACAGAAGATTACAAGCGATAGCAGAATCTTATACGAAATAAAGCAAGACCCAATCTATAAATATTATTTTGTCAACAAATCGTGTTTATCGGGTTCTTTTCAAGAAAAATTTATCCAAATTGATTTTTTTTATAATGACAAATTTAAATTTTCCATTCTTGTAGCGTGATATTTTACTAGCAAATAATTATTATGTTCTGACTATTAAATTTGAATTATGTTTCAGGCTACAATACTACTCATCCTAAACATGAGAAGAACCAGTACCGTAAGTATTTCTGACATAACAAGCGTATAATGCCATTCTGAAACTGCTGTTTTAGTCAAACTTTCTAGGTTTTAGAATATTCCCTTTAAAAGTATTAGTAAATAGGCAGCTAAAGGATTTGTTTTATATTTGTGATTCGAGAGTTTTGTTGTAATTATTTTCAGGTGGCCTCGGTCCTACGTTGATCCGACGTCCTCTCTGTGACACTTCTCATCATATAACACTTCTCCACGTGTGTTGCAAAACACGCAAAGTATGAAAGTTGGTTGTATGGAAAAAAGTGTGAAAGTGTGCGTGCGTGTAGAACTGCATTTAACTCAAACAATAATTCTCCACTACACAGCATATTAAGGTAACTAAATTAATCAGCTTATATTACACATAAGTTTACATATTTGTCCCATGAATATACTTAATATTATTAATATTTATTTAATTAAGTTATGTTACTATAATTATATGTATTTTGGGAACTTTTTGGTTTAAAATGATACATTATTATATGCTGCTTTTACTGATTGTTACAGGGTGATGTCGTCAATGTGGCAGGAGGCCGCCCCACTCACACTAATACACACACGACACTTACACTAGGTAATGTATTGTTTTACTTAAAAATCGTATTGTAAGTTTGGCTACAATAGTTATTTCAGAATGGCACAATAATGTTAATTATATGGCTGATTATATGTTTGTAGAGAATAGTTTTTAATTTTAATATAATTACAGTTACTCACGGCAATTATTAGTTAATGACTTAAATTAATTTTGCCTTACTATCTTAATAGTGATTTTTATGGACCTGTAAAATATTTAATATTGCAGTTCTTGAAAAAGAAGCAGGAGGCTTTGTCCCGAGTGGAATATGACTATGATGAGACGTAAAGTTGTAATCAAAATTTCAGTGTTCCCAGCGACAAAGCAATGTTATGCTGCAAATAAATGTAATAACTGTGTTTGTTATCGCCGCGTTTATAATTTGTTATCAAGGTAATGTTTAGGAAGATCATGTACCGTTTTACTGGTACATGAGGGATTAGCTTTGAAATTTAAATGTTTGTGAAGGTTCAAAAAAGGAAAACGAAAATCTTCTGAAATAAATAAAGTTCAAACTAAAATAAAACTTCTTCTTCAAAATAATTACTGGATTTAAAATTAAAATAAAACTTCTTGATAGCTTTTAAATTCAAACTTGTAATATATTCGTCACTCCGAAAATGTAAAAAGTTCTTACAGCATGTCTTTTATTCAATTTTCAAAATTCAAACTTTCACACTAATCTGATCTGGCAATTCTTCATTTTAATTTATCTTCAAAATTCTATTTTATTTTGTTTCTAATCTTCTTTACTTTACTATTACATCTTTTCAGTGTTGGAAAATTAAAATTCTTCAGTGTTATAGAATAAAAAAAATATTGCTGAAAGCATCTGTAACAATCACAAAACTCTTTTAGTATTTTTACATAAAAGTTTATATACGTGTGCTTACTGCACCAACAAGTTTTATATTGCACATATCAAAAGGACAAGTTCCTAAGTTCCCATTAAATTTAATTTTTACAATATTTCTTTCCCCAAAATTATTCAAAATAACTAAGAATGAATATTGACTGGACTCCAGTTTAAAGGTTCACTTACCCGCAGGTTCGATGACGATTAGCAAAAGATTAACTCTAAGCACTTTCAAAGTCTACTCGTTACTATAACTTCCGATCAACTGAGACGGGAGGTACGGCACGTCTACCTCACCCCACCTCTCAATTTTGTTATCAAACACTGCCATCTGCGATGCGTGCCTCGCTGATAGCAGCCTTTTTGTACTGTCCAGTCCTTATCATTCTTCTGGGCCTACTGCTTCCACCGGTAATCCAGTTACCCCAGAATTTTAATTTTATACAATAGGTACAGTCTCACCATTTACGTTTAGCTACAAATACTAACTATACGGATATTTTTACCGATGTTATGACCAAATATGAAGTGTAGCTTAGTTGGAATATATCGTTTCATTATTAGTTCTTAATTTACAGTGTTCAAAATATTTTATATGTTAATGATGGAAACTTTCTCGTGACAAAGATCGAATAGATGAATTTCAAATGTCACTCAGCGGAATTAGATGAGCGTTCCAGAAACGTTATATGTTGCTCTTCTGGGTAACTTAAAACGTATCATAATAGCAAAGATAAAACGAAAAATAAATAAAATGTAAATAAACATCTCATACCTTGGCCAAACTACTGAAATGTTCATAAAATCTGCTGCATGCCCACCCACACAAAACATAGCAATGGAGTGATTTTTCAACTGAAACTTTTGCATGTTATCGTTGTTATTTCCTAATTGGGTTTTATTGATGTGTTGGAAATGCTTGCGTTTTTAAGAGTAATTTTTGGAAACAAAATTCACTTTTGTAATGATTTAAAAGATTATTATTACTAAACACAAATTCATAAAGTGAGGTTTAATCAGATAGTCTATTGGAACACGAATTTCATATACTTGTATTATGTAATTGACAATCCCGGGTTCACTATTAAAAGAGATTAAAAGTCAAATTGACTGTTAAGTATCCGTAATTAAACTGAGATTATTCGGTAGCAGCCCAAATATATATTTCCAGGAATAAAGCGGAATAAAATTCATTAATCCAGGTGTCAGTAGGGGCGTGGCTCGGCTCAGTAGTCTCTTTCACCAGTCACTCTCAGTTTATGACAAGTTCACTGTCCTACCACTAATGACTTATGTCACCTTTGATATAACTTAAGGTTCAGTTAATAAGGGATAAGTTTATCCTATTTACAACATACATGTTTGTGAATTAATTTGCTATTCAAAAACTATTTGTGAAGTATGAAAAAAATTGTGAATAAATAGGGTAACAATGAATTATTTCTTCCTTGAAAGTTAGACTACGCTTATTTTTAATACTGTTATTTATGAAACCAAATTGAATCATAAATCTGCAAAAATGCTGTATTTTGAGTATTTTTAAGGGGAGCCCTATCTTCATATAAGCCTTACTTTGCCAATCCTCATGGGCCATTACCTGAACGATGATCTCATCAAATGGATTAAAATGAAACGTACGGTACAGTACAAGTTCGATGATACTAATAAAAAGGGAAATAAAAGGGAATATAACAAAGCTCACAGACAGGATTTGGACTTTATGTTATACTAGAACCCTGGACTGCAGAGTATAAGGTTCTAGACCGCTTAGCCTTTGCATCGCCTCTCCCTATGTACGAATTGACTAACTGCTTGTAATACCAGACTATTCATCCGGAGAGTTGTTACAAGTATTTGTTGCTTTACATCTGTTATAAGGCTTACTGGTGTACTTGTGGCTCGGAGACAACTCCTTCCACTGACGACGATCAGGCAGGGAACCTCTCTACATGTAAAAAACACGATTACTATATTGGGGGCATTTCAATACTGTTTAAGATACACTCGCAGTTTACGTTCATTTTATATGTGCCCGCTAACTTGATAGTTATATTATTTATATATACCATTTACTTTTAAGTATGATAATTTTTTAAACGTAAATTGCAGGCGTGAGGAGTTATAAAGCATAAACTATATTTATTCTTTATGATTTTAAAATAAGCTACGAATTTATTCACTTGTAACCGGTATCATTTTATTTTGGATTAAAACTATTCCATTTACCATAAACTTTAAATTATGGCACCCACCATCTTCTCCTTTTTCTGTTTTGATATTTAAGAAGCATAACAATACGTTAAAGTATATATTAATAAGTTTATAGTAAATTAACATGAAAATAAAGAAAAGTTAATTAAATGTAAATTATAAAATATCTTTTTAGGAACGATGCAATAATACTCCAAAAACTGTATCTCCAAATTACATAAGTAATACTTTTTTAATAATTATATATCAGTTTTATTTTAATACCAACGCAAAAGCCGCAAAAACTATTGTAATATTTTGTGATATTCACAACATATTTAAATGTTTTATGTTCTGATCAAGATATATATGTATATGCAAGACTTGAATTAAGTTTGCAGTGATGAGTTAAAATCACTGAATAGATGAAAATTTTGAAAGATTCATATGTAGTAAAAGAAAATCTTACTCTTGTGAACCATCATCTATTGGACGTGAAGAATCACTAACTGCAATAAAAAATATCTCTTAGGCACAGTATGCGTTTAGAAAGTTTGACTTTCTCAGCTTAAGCCAAAAAATTATTACTGCCATCTAAAACAGGACCTATATTTTATCATTCAAGTTGTAATCCTGCGCCATTTTTATAGATGAAACAATTAATTGACAGCATTGTATTCTTATAATAGAGCCCTTTAATTCAATGTATTACTAAACCTCTTTTTACATTTAAGATTTTCTTTTGATTCTTAAAAGGCGTCCCTCTGATACCTCAGATATAACAGGAAATGTATAGTTATTTTATGTACTATATTTTTAAAAATATGATGTATGTGCCAATAGTTATTCCTTATCATAATCGTTAAAAATATTAAGCCGGTACGTGCAGGCCAATACATTTTAGTGTCAAAAGCGAAAACATGACGTCTTGAATTCCATATTATTATATTTCTGCACACATAACCAAAGTTGTGTAAACCATAGCTCAATTGATTAATGAGGTATATTTAGATCATAGCACGTATTTAAATAATGGTTATACAAAATATAACATAAATATTATGTAAGAAAGGTACTTTGGGATTATACCGACCACACCAGTATGAAGAACACAAAAATATAAATTTATAGAAACAAACATGATAGAACGAAAAAACAACTCTTTAATTACAAAATTACAAACTTACAACGATTATTAATCGTTAATGGGGTCGGATTCCGTTATATACCCCCAACGCTTAAACTTTTTTCAATAAACTTACAACGTTATAAAACGATTTATTTGAGTAACAGAACTAACATTCCATCAATCAACAAGCATTTCCAGGTATTGTGATCGGTATTGTTGTCGCTGTTATCTTATCTTTCTCGAGAATCCCGATTACGGCAGGTCGCGCGGCATCACATGATTATTTAAGTTTTTGCACGGTACATAATTGCCTTTCCATTACAATTCAATTTATATTTCTGATCAGCCCCTTTTGTGTTTGGAGAAATGTAGGGGTAAAATACGGAAGTACGACAAAGCGACGCACCAACTGAACGGGCGGCGAGACTCTGCAATCACGTTAAATACTAGACCGCTCGACTTTGACCTCTGTCTGAGGATGGGGAGGGGTTTGCGATAAGACAATACCTGTTTTACATTGACGAAATATTGTTCTACGCTAATCTAGTAATCAGTAGAAACAAAATGTCAAATAACGATTCATGTCTTGGTGTGGTCGGTATAATCCCAAAGTACCGTAAGAAATCTTACGGTATATTTTAATTTTTCTTGTTAACATCGTGGATTTAAAATGTTTATTCATATTTCATTTTAGAAATATTAGTCAATATAGTATCAGGTTCTATTATTTGGGGTGTTATCTCATTCTATATGACTTGGCCCTATGGTTACCTATCTGACCTGGATTCTAAAATAGAAGGATCCTAATTTACATTTTAATATAAACTTCGCAACTCACTTTGTCACTGTCTTGCCTAGTATTTCTTCACAGCAGTCTAAGCTGGCTTGATTCCTCTGTTATTTCAGTTTACAGTTTTAAAGGTATTTATCATTACGGGTCTATTGATAGTTTTACAACAATATATTAATAGATTTTATATTGTTTGGTTGTTACTGTAAAATAATAGCGTTTCTTTTTCTCTCCACTGTTTCACAATAAAACACGAGCCTACCCGGATTTCGGTTTCGTAATTCAAAGAAAACTATTTAAACGGAGCACACGTTTTAACTGCTTAACCCAAATAAAACAATAATGTCAAATTTTTACACTTGACACTTGTTTACAAAAATCACATGATTTTAATACAGATGACCGTTCATATCCTATCAAAAGGTAACCATGGCAACTGAGTAACGAAAATTACTGTATTACCCAGGAATCGCTGCTAAACGTAAAGAGAATGCAATGTTCCGTATATAACAGGAATTTATAATCTCCAAAAAATATTTACAGTAAACAACAAAATCTATTACTTTTGGTTCTGATGCAGATAATATATATCCTGTCATTGTCAGTCAAAATTTTGTGTTTTGTATCTATTTTATATGTTGCAAGAAGTCTACAACCAATTCAGATGATGACTTAGATATAATTGATAAACGGATAATGAGTTGAATAGTGATAAGTGGGAGAGGTAAGTTTTAGTAATATTTAAATATGAGATAACAGATTTCATTGACATTGTATTAATTAAACTATCCATATCCGAGTTCCTGACGGAAGTATCCTGGAACTCCAAGTTGTTTAATCAGAAGGTATGAGATATCGGGCATTTTGAGATATGCAGAACAAGACTGAGCTACGTGACACTGAGGACTGTACCAGGTGTCCGCCATGACAGTGTCACGTGACACCTAGCTCTTCACTTCCAATAATATATTTTCTTAATTTTACCACTATGAACTTTTTACAGTAATCTGTTTCATACATATATAAACCTATTTATATATTTTTTTTTAATTATTAGATCTTAAACCACTTCTCAACCCATTTAAACAGTGATTTTTTGGACAATCGTTTTATAAGCAACGTGACTTCAGAAGACTACCGCAGCTGTCGTGTGTGAACTGACAATAAGCGTTATTCGTTCGTCAATTGTACTCCCAACTTCTGCTACATATCTTCAACCCCTTTGGACACTCCCTGGTGTGGACTCGGACTGAAACTACTGGTGGCAGAGTGATATATAACCCTCCGAAATAAGGTACTGTTAAGCCATTTTAACTATGCCCTATAATTGCATCGCTCTTATTATTCTTATTTAATATTTTTACCCTCACGAAACAAACGCATCGTCACACATGATAGGCTGCAGCCACGGGAACATCTGGGATCGGATGTGTGAATAAAGTCACCTCATTAAGACCGCGCTCCCATAGGCCTAAAGTTCTTCCTGTCCAGACAATATGTGCGTAGCTTTCAAAATTCATCTTCAATAGGCCATCTAGTCGGCTCTACAGTAAAGCAGCTTTAGCCGTGAAACGACGATTAACATTCCTGTCAAATGTCTCAGGTCTTCTTCCAACTTTATTCGGTTTGGGTACGACAGTACCCAAGTATTCTCAGGTAATAGTTTGGAGTTCTTTCCGGAAAAAAGAATTCCACAAATTTTAGACATACGGTAACCAAAATGCACTAGAAGGAGTTCTTCATAATGCAACATGCAATTTAGACTTCGATGCCACAAGATTGTCCTCAATGGAGGCGGATCAGGAATCAGCATCTTAAACAATAATAAATGGCTGTAAACTATGTACTAAACTGCAGGGTCTTAAGATCTTAAAAGGAAATTTAAAGAGGTTAGTTGGCGTAGTGATTTCGTATATATCGATACGAGAAACAGAAATTTCATGGTAAGCACGTACAAAATCTATTGTAGAGAAATAGTGAGCACGGTTGAGAGAATGTGAAAATCCTGAATGTTGAAAATCAGTTAGCGTTCATAATATTTCTAGAGTTTAAAGGCTCTGGTTTATCTATATGGTCTTAACTCAGAGCCTTTTTGACGTGACAAAGTCTTAAATTAGGTTGCGGCTCGGAGTCACTCATGAAAAAAGTGTAACGCCCGGTAACGTTACGATGCCCGTCCAGTGGGTCCGCCGCACGGGATCCGCACGGGATAAAGCAGATAACTGTGGGTCCGCCGCACGGGATAAAGCAGATAACTATGTTTATTCGTGAAAATGTGGAGTGCTTAGATTCGTCATTTACAACAACTACAACAATAAAGGTAAATAATTGTACACTGATATTTCATTATCGTAAACTATGATTGATTGATTAATTGTTAGATTGACACAAAAGTTGAGAAACTGAGTTTATAGGTTATGTCATACTATTGACAAATGTTGATAGTGTTAAGTAAATTATTAGTTTAAATCACTCTGCAATCAATCGTAATTCAGTCGATTGAGAAGAAACAGCGCGTATTGCTAGTCAAACATTTAAAATAACAAATTATAACCTCTAACCTGTCATAACAGTGCGACCAAACAAACGAACTAAACCGACCAATCACCACGCGCGGAGTTAGAATTTAACTGTGTTTAGCAAGAATTTCAAATTCCAATTTTAGTAAATGTTTTATTCAACTTTACCATTTACAATAACAAATTTTAATTAATTTCAAATTATGTACAATGTTTTAGTAAACAAAATATATTTCTATAGTTAAAATTTGTGCAATTCTTATTTTCATTCAATTCCTTGTTCCTATTGTGCAATTTAATAATATTCATATCAATAAATATTCTACCGGAAAAAAGACGTTGTCACGTAAAATCTTCGCCCGTAAAAACCAACTTTACAGGCAACCATAATTTTTTTGAGAATAATATGTATGGAAGAAGACCAGGTGCTCTTTAAAAGTTAAGATTCCGTTTTAACCATATCGTCAAACTCCACTTATGTCTATTTGAGTTTACCATAAACTAGACGACGTCTTTAATTCGACTGGTAGTCATTAGTAGTCCTGATGTAGTGCCGTGTGTCGAGTTTGACCGGTAAGGCTGGTGTTCCAGAAGGCATTGTGAGGTCCACCTAGATTTTTTTTATAACTGAAAAATATTCAGACCGACAGGTAAAAATTTTCCGTCAAGATGCTACTTACCAAACTGCATCAAGCTGCATAGCCACTTTCCAGAAGCGAGGTTTTTCCGTCAACTATAGACTATAGGCGATCCACTAGGCGGTCATAGTGGCACATGAGTTTACTTCAACAATGGTTTTATCTTCTTCAGCTTCCATAAAGGGTTGTCTGAGTCGGAAATCTATATTCAACGTCCTCAAACCGTAGGAGGAGCTGCACGGCGCTCAAAGCTTATCCTCATCATTCCTCTCTGTTGCAAAGATTCTGGATGAACGAACATCTGCTCGTGTCCGTAAGGAAAGGGTGTTTGTCGATCTGTCTGTGATAAAAAAAACTGTATAATTACATTAGTAATAGACCACTAGCCACTAATAGTGATCCCCCGGCTTATTTCTTGAGGCTCTGATGGCCTACTGACAGTATTTGCTGCATTTACTGGTTGGTTTACAAATCTCCTGTAATACTGAAATAGCACACGCTATTTCGTTTTTCGCTGTTGGAACTCAAACTCAAATGAAGATTGGATTGCGTATCGATTCTCTTTCCGTCTCCTTTGTCGTAACCAATTTTTACCTCAGTGTTATCCTCCACAAAGGCCTCCAGGTGTTGGTGACGGCAGTGGCCTCCACTAACTGAGTTAGTTGGTTAACGTTCAACACAGCATCAGTGAGATCAGCAATGGCGTCCAGTTGGGCATTTTTGGATCACTAGAACAGTGTGCGTCAATGTCAGCTGTCTAGACAACGACAAGGCTTTCAAAACACCCTCAGAGAGCTGTGGACCAACGAGAGCGTCGAGATGTCCAGAAAGATGATCCAGTTTCCCAACGTATCGGGTTCTAGGACCTGTAATTTATTTTATTACTGGAAGCACTGAGCTGCTGATTAAGTTCGGTCTTGCTCTTTTTATACATTTTAGTAACTGGTAGCTTCATAAGGACGCACCTTTACTACGTATTTGGCATCCAGATGACTTAAAAAATAATAGCATTATTTGTCATCTGCGGTGACGCCAGCCAAGGAAAAGGAGTTTTCAATCTGAGCAAACCATAACTCAGGATCGACAGTCCAAAAGAGTAGAATCTTCACAGTAATTCTTATCACAGTAGAAATGTCAGTGTTCGGCCAGGATTTGATATAATTGTGAAGGGATACACTTGTTACTCATCAAGAATTTTACGCCGATAATATTGAGGTCACCACAGCCATGTGTATGTAGTAAAGATAAAAACTGTATGTTAAATGTCTACACGAAGTGCAATAGTAAAACACTATGAACATAACAATTACAGTATTCTTCATCCCACATCAACGTTACATATAAACAATTGTGTATGATAACAATCAAATATTAAAAATCTAAGACAGTCACCACGGGTAAGGTATGGGGTAAGGGTAAAGCAATGGGTGCAATCAATGTTTCCTGAAACAACGCTCCTCTTTGGATCTGTTTTATAAAGAATAAATATATTTTTGAGAATTAGACATCTCTTTTTAATATTAGCGCCAAAATATGAAGGTCATAATGGACATGAAAATTGTAATTTTCTATGTAGTCTATTAAAATGTCATAGAATCATGGAAACATTCGCTGGAAGAGCAGGATACTAACACTAGCTAAGCTGTCACTACACTTATATATCTGGCATATTGCTAGTGACTATTATAAGATCAGTGAAATCTGAAATAATATATCTAGTAAAAACATGAAAATCTGTATTTATTTGCAAATTTGATTACAATATTGTTCAGTAACATAATGTAAACAGTGGACGTGTATGTCATACCACAGCACATAGCACAGCCAGTCCTAATGTTCTAGTCTGAGGTCCTGTTAAGGGTGGTAGCACTGTTAGCACGAAGTGCGTGGAACTGTAGAGGATTCTCGCATTTATCTCTTGATTGCCAAGCTTTATTTTATCGGTGAAAGACGATTTTACGTTAATTACTAACAATGTTCATTGTCATTTTACTGAACATTAAATCTATATTCGATAAGTTAAAGGGGGCGTGGTTTAAATTTTAGTTACGTTTAATATACAACTGTTATCATATAATGTTTAATAGTATTGTCAGTATCAAAAATTATCGAAATGTATAACAAATATAAATTTAATATATACTCTGATCCTTTTATAAATAACTAAATTAGCTATTTGTTGGTCTTATTGTAGACAAAAAAGGTTATTTAAATTTTAGGTAACATTTATATGAACGTTTAATAGTTATCTCAATAAAAACTTTTAAACAAATGCTTTCAAGGACTTTTTTTCATCTTTATCTTCAAATTTAAACACATAACTAAACCAACAACTAAACTCTACTATATGTGTCACATTTTTAAGTTCATATTGAGGTTGCTTAAAATACTCTGCGTTACTCGTAGAAAGTAAATTAGGTCTAACGCTAATGGTAAAAATGTTAATCCTCTACAGTGGCAAGCCTATTTTTGCTCCTGTACAAGCTTAGTGGTATGAATATAATGAATATAAATACTTTCATAAATATCCCAATGTTACATAATGATTTTATCACAAAGAATAGTTTTTCATACGTACAAACATTCAGTCATTTTGGTTTTAAACTAGAATTATTATATTATCATAAAAGGTTTCCTATCCTTTCAATACAAACAAACGTAGGATAAAAGTACTAAGGAAATCTAAAAACCGTTTAAAACCACTAAAACGACAATTGGTTAAGTATAAACATCATTCTACATAAAGAAAACATTCAAATTTAATGTGAATAAAATATTGAAATAATTGTATAATAATACGAAATTTTAAAGAGGAAGGGATTTTCTATAAGACCACTTAATTACCACTATGTATGTATATATATATATATATATATATATATAATTTTCAACTGATATGTGTAGGTTTTGATATCTTGGTGGGAAACTGCTTAAATGAAACTACCAATAAATGTTTAAAAAGTTAATCAACATAAATTCATTGCAAAATTTATAAAATGGAGGAGTCTTTTAAGGGAAACATCATACATTCTAGTTCATTAAAAAAAAATTTGTACTTTTTTATTGGAGTCCAGTGCTAACCCATAGGTATCTTGCTTCAGGGTGCGTATATTGCTCTAACATAACATTTTTCAGGGTACCGTATTTATCTGACATGCAACCACGTCCAACAGGCAAGTAAAAGGACTTTTGTCATGTATAGGGTTAATCAAAACAAAGTAATATTAGATTCATCCTACCGTTTATCTTTGGGTGGATCCTTTAAAACTTTTTTGAAGAATTTAATAGACTAAAATGTTTTGTTTATGGACACTAAATATTTCTAACTATTTGAGTAAATTATGAAGAATATGTAATAAAAATGAAACATTACATATGGTTAATAAATGTATGATTTGCATTGTTAGGAAGTTTCTATAGAAACTAAATTCATAATTATTTCGATATTTAGTCGTGTTAACCGTTTTGAACATAATCTTAACTAAAAGGTTCCTCCTATGTTTAGCATTCGTCTTAGATTTATACCCCCGTAAAATTCTTATCATATCAAATCCAAATATTCAAAACGTATAATAATATTTACACATCTCAAGACAGCACATTGTGCACTAGAGTGATTTGGTAGAAGCAGTGAGGAAATTATGTGTTTAAACTCGAAGAACATATGAAGTAAGATCTATATTTATATTACTTAAATTGCAACCGAGAATAGAATAAATTTCATTTTAATATCAACCGGTTTGTTACATAAAAATTGTCTTTTCTCGTCTAAATCAACTCGGACTAAACAATTAATTTTAAAATATATAATCTGAATACCTTATACGCTGTTGTAAATTATTAAAACTCAAAAGTGCAATACGTATCCGTGAGAACTTACTGATCTACATTATTGTCTTGTCGCGAAAGTGCATATTGTATGCGGTAGATTGCAGAACACGTGACATAACCAACATATCTAAATTAACCAACCTAATAAGGGAGGGGAGTATTACATGGTAGAAGGGCGACGACCTGCCCAAGGACTGGCCCCTAGCACCATGTAATGCTCTAACCTGGGTGCGCATAACAGTGTCACTGCAGCCATTGCTGTTGCTTCTACTAACAGTGGATGAATGCACGGCAACTGTTTTAAGCACAGGCAGTCCCAATTCCTGCCAGGGTTGGTCATTCCTCAAAATTTTTAAATAACATTTAAATAGATCTCATATAAATTTCCTTCGTGATATAATTTTACGTCTATATTGTCATC
Source organism: Homalodisca vitripennis (assembly GCF_021130785.1). Lineage (NCBI taxonomy): Eukaryota > Metazoa > Arthropoda > Insecta > Hemiptera > Cicadellidae > Homalodisca > Homalodisca vitripennis. Next base: position 10,075 of record NW_025777740.1, on the reverse strand, counting down.
AGACGGTGATTTGACATTTATTTCTGTGTCTGAATGTTAGTTGCTTTTAATATATAGTGTTTTTAATGATGTTGTAGACTTTTCTCTCCATATGTTTCAGAATGGTCTACTTATTCTTACTTTGTTTCTTTATTTTCCCAGTACTTTGGTCTAAAAGTAATGCGCAGAAACAATGTCAACTTATAAAAGATAAAGGTTGCTACCGACCACAGCAGAATCAAAACCAAACAACAGTTGTTACACAAAACAGTTTTTTAAACTACCAAAGTAACTGCTAAATGGTTTGAATGTTGTGAACGAAGACAGTCCATCAAAGAAACTGGACAAAAAAGCGTGTTGTGGATTATGTGTAATGAGTATTTTCTTTTAAATGTAATAGATTATCTATCCGTTCTCAAGTTTTTCCCAAATGAAAGTTTTGTTGTAATTGATTTAACGCGTTTTGAGGTTATGAAAATAGCTTTCACACAAATTATATGCTTTGTTTTTTTTATAAATACTTGTAATGACAAGATTTAGTTTGATTCCCTAAAAGACATTATATAGGACTCAATCCTTCAGAGTCATTAAAAAGAATAAAGATTTGCATCGAAATGTCACTATAAAAATGGTAAAGTTAGCTGATTAAAGGGAGTTAAAATCAGGATGTAATTAAAAATCAGTAGTAATTATAACTTTTCTCATAATAACCTATATCAAATTATTACAAAATGTACCAACTCATCAAAACCTAATCTCGTGTATTCGGTTGTTTGATAATCAAGAACTACACTCTGCTGAAAATAGAGAAGAAATAATAAAGTGGTATAGTATAATTGTAGAGAAGAAGTCTTCTAACGCGTATGTCTTTATCTATTGTGGAATTAAAGTTACTTGTATGGTTGGATTGAATGAATTTGTAGACTTGAACATGAACACTCAAATGAAAACTGGAATTTTAATTAACTGAACAATATCTTTGCCTATCATTTATGGGGATATTTCGAGAACGGATTAAGCTACTGAACCTGAATTGCGTGACCAATACTGCAAAAAAGTCATCCATTTTTTTCATATTTCTAATTGACATAAGTTCAATAAACGGTTTTTGCACCAAAGTCTGGGATGTATAAAGTGTAGTGGTTTAACTAATAGACATGCAGGGAGCTTACAAATTAGCTCATCTTTTTCGCCTCTCCTCTCATCTTCTAGTGTTTTACGCTAATCCTAGAGAAAACCCTCTTTAAAACCGCATGTCTTTTATTGCCCGTACTGATAAAGTATTATTATTAGTTACTTGTAGCGCATTAAAATTTTGTAATAAAATAAAGGTTATTATTAAACAATTAAGCTTCAATAGTTCTCAAATTGAAAAAATTCAGTCTATTAATTTTTAATTCTTATCATATCAAGTACAGTTAAACAAAGGCGATCATCACTAGACCGGAACAAAATATACGCGACCGTATAGTTGGAAGCTTGGCACAAAGCCATGCGCCATAACATCATACCACCTTCAATACAACAATGATTATCGAAGATCAAGTTTAATATAACATAAATGTTTTAATATAAACGCAAATATCTTAAATTTTGATTAAAGGGTAGTTACATTTAAATTTCCCGAAGAATTGGTTTTTAAAACTGAAAAACTAAAGTCTTTATATAGCGGAGCTAATGTAATTTTGGGAGTCTTCTTAACTTTGCACCAAAATTTACATAATAATTTTGTAAAGACTTGTATAATTCCTTCTTCGATATAAAATTCCGAAAGGTAATCCCCCAAATTGAGCAAGGAATATCGGAGAGTACGCACAATGCGCACTAATGACTTACTAATCCTGCAGTTTCACAGAGATCTAATTGTAAACTTCGTTTCGAAGATTTTATTTGTAATCTCCGAACTAGGAGGCTTCGAAATTCCCTCGCACACTAGTATTTAACAAAGCACACCATGCATGATGCGAAACTTTGTCATTCTCTAACCAACTTCGAAGTCAACTATTTGTAATGAATTTATAAAAGGTTTTAAAAATCCATCCAAGTTGGTTTGCATATTTGAAATTATAGGTTGAAAAAGAGCTTTTCAACAAAAATTTTTAAAACAACAATTCCGCCAACAATCAATTGTGTAAAACCTCTGGATAAGTTCCTCACTAACTACTTTTTAATATTTCACCTTTAGCTTTTACTGCAACCATTTTTTTTTTTTCTCTAGATTTACTTGTGGCATGTTTAATACGTTTTGTTACATTATAAAATCTCAAAAATTTTCATCTGGCTTCAAATCAGAAATAAAACACAATTTTTTTTATTTGCATGTTAAAAAATCACATCGTCATGTCCAGTCACTAAACAAAAGGAATCAGGTTTGCAGTAAAAGAGCAGACTTTAAAAATCCATTTTTTATCTTATGTTAAAAATATTTTCAAATATAATAAATGAAAAATAAAACTTTGTCCCATAATCACATTGTAGGACCGTTCAATTGGTTAAATTAAATTTTCATATAATGGTAAAATTCCAACAACCTAGTTAGCCAGTAATAAATTTAATATTATTTTTAATCCAATGTTCCGAAACTAATATTATTGGGCGGAGTAAACTACCTAATTGGCAACAGCGTTAATGAATATTTTCTTCTTAACCCTTTGTAGCAGCCCAACTACGTGACCGAGCAGACCATCGCGCGCTTTGTCCCGTAAGTAAAATGTTAATCCTTTCGTATTTATATAAACTCGCCCTTTTGATGCCACACGTTAATAAAAATGAATGTAACGTAAAGTAAAGATGTAAATAGTAAAGTAGACGTACTCTTGAAGAATCTTTTATATCTGTTTGAATTGAATTAGATAAAAATGGTGGCGATCGTCCCTAGCACGTTTGTTTATAAATAGTAATTTTGTATCATTAAATGGCTAATACCCGTACGCGAATTTGTTTTTAGGGCGAGTTTATCGTGTCCTCCACGTGTCTCACGGCTCACAGGGGCACATATATTATTTGAGTAGATGGGCTACCAGTTTTCTAACTTCTAGCTCTACTCGTCTTCTAGTAACCCACCGACTAGACATAACCCTTCTTAGACTACAGCGCCATTTGTCCTCGGTGCTAATACGGGCCTGACACCCCGGGTTTGTTGAGTCTACACATTGCGAAGGGGAAGTAAAAATCTTAATGTCTTATAAATGTAAAACATCGTAGGCATAATTTTCAGAGAACATTGGATATCCTTAGGCCCACCTAGAAGATAATACGTTTTCTTTAGTTATTATATTCTAACTGGCAGCAACGTGGGGTGCATTACCTTTTCCTTCACTATCTAAAAGTGGTGCTTGGGGTAAAGTTATTCGTAATTAAAACGTGAGAACTTATAAGTAAACTTTGCATTTCTAGTATTTTATTTACTACGACCTCAGAAATCACGCACCGCCATGATGTTATCGTTCCAACGGTACAACATATAGTAATTAGTAGGCAACACTTTATAAATCTTTTTCCTATTACAAATAACTCGTACCTATTCCTTTACTTTTTAATGATATTAAGCTTCCAGTATGAAGTAATACAGACTTGGGTAAGTATTATTTTTTTATCAAAAATTGCTACTATAAATTACAGGGGATCAGAAAGTTAAATCACAATAGGAAAGTGTGCGATACATAATAATACATACATATATATATATATATACTAGTAGATATAGTATAATATATATATATATATATATATACATTCTGTAAACGGTTTAAACACGTTTAAACACTAAGCAGAAATAATATAACAGCTGGGGAAAGCATTTCGCCTGCTGAGAGTTTCCTCCAGTACGTGACTGTAATTTCAGCAGATGTCGTGTAAACACCTTTTTACAGTTTATAGTATCGTAGTTATTGTGATGAGCTAATTATTATCTCTAAAATAATAGAGCATATATTTATATAACATTACATAATTTGTCTCTTGTTCATTAGCAGGTTTTTTGTATAGAATGAAATTCACTCTTAGTGTTTACAATTGATACAAAAACTCGTTTAGTGTTTGCGCTTTGTCTTTATAGCATCTTCTAACACAATTGTAACATCTACTTTTAGCCTTTTTATGTTCGTAGTTCCAGAAAAATAACTGACTTTATTTTCTTTTCTAAATATGATTTTTTATGCATGTGGGAAATGTCGACACCTTTACTAAATCCTGGGATGACATTTAAGCATTTTCTTTCAACATGATCCTCAAAACATAGATGTCATGTAATACATACTTGTGTGTGTTTGTGATACAAACTTGGGATTTTAGTAGGAGACAGCAATATGTTTGTAAAACCTTTGAGGTAAGTGGCGGATCTTGGAAGAAATTACCATGTTTTGCTATTATATTGATGCTACACCATGTTTCTTGGATTGCCAGTGGGGTGTAGCATAAGAAAAACTATCAACGTTTCATTCCTCTGAGGTCATTCTATACAATGTAAAACTATGAAAAAGTAACCAGTATTTGCATTCTATACTATCTCGTTAATCCATTGAATGCATGTAACAAAGGAGTGAGGTAGTAATAATCTACCTCTCGTTAAGTAAGAATCAGTTGTGATCATCAAAAACGGAAAATCAGACTCTCAACGAAAGGGCTTCAATGAGAGGCTTCATAGTATCAATGCGACATTAACGAAGTTGTGGCTGAAAAACACGAAGGGTCCTATTCGAAATCATATGATAATATTATATAAAGCCATGAAATAAAAAGGATAAATTGCCATAGCATCATGACGCAACGTTCAATATATGCTTCTCCTTATTCCCTCAGAAAAAATTTACTAGGCGGATTCATATATCCCTGAGGAAACTAGATGAGAATTGGTTCGAAGAAAACTCTTCAAACCAATCTCATTCTAGTTGCTTTTTCCATAGAAAAAAAGGCTTCGAAGAGTTTTAGAGTTCACTCTAAAAACAAGAACTTTTAATTAGTACTAATTTCTCTGGCTAATAGACTTTTTAAAAGAACTTTTATCTCATTGGACCATATATTATGCATTTACTAAAAAATGAACCACTCACAAGAATTTTTATTTGTGATAGCAATTATATAAATTTTGTAATGACAGAAGCAAAGCGACCTGTTCAACAGCTTATGAATGGAACACCCTGTTTGTGTCGCTTCTTATGATAATTAATTAGAGTAGACATTGTGATGTTCAAAGTTTTTGAGTAGTTTGAGTGTGTGTCATCAATTAGAAGCAAGATACAGTATAAAGTTTTTACGAAGTAACTATGTACATGTAAATGTCTAAATAATAAATTTAAAAATATATTTTTTGTGAATTATTATGAATTAATCACTATAATGAGTGTGTTAGTTCATTTTTTATTTTACGATACTGTTGGGGTTCAACACTATTTTACAACATATCTGCAGTGAATACTGAGAATCACGTTATTTTAATATATAATATAAACAATATGGTGGCGTTTGTACTTTTTGATTATAGTTACTATTTTAATTCTTTCTCTTTTAACCAGCACGTGAATGCGAAACATGGAGATGGTAATTCATAATATAATCTTTCTTAATTGTGTTTAGCTTAGTGTTTTTTAGAAATCTTCTACGGGAGGGGAAGAAAAATGAAGGGCCAAAGTTGGACTCAGCCAGTTGTAAAAGGTACCTAACTTCGCCAACTCCAGACGTACCACTTCTACCACTTACTTAATTTCTTTTTGTTTTCCTAAGTAGAACAATATTCAATAATACCAGAGAAGAAGAGCATTGTTTGCATCTTTAATTTTAGCGTAAATCTTATAATTACTTATAATACGTTGAACATCTTTGATATATTTTTTAATATTTAACAATAATATGTCACCTCTTCTAGTGACTATAATTTTTAAGTTTCATTTAAAGAAAAAGTTTTATTTATTTCTTTGTAGGTCTTTGTTATTCCAATATGGTAAGTTCGTAGCTAGCTTTTCAAAAAAATTCATTAAAATTACAAGTGTGGGATATATAAATTATACTCGACTAACTATACTTCAAAAACTTTTTGACGTTTTAATGTATAACGGATCTATAGCTTCATGTATCTATCTATAATGAGAAATGTATAGCTGAAGTTCATAGATAAAGATAAAACATATCTTTATTCAAAATAAAATTCACATTTTATGTTCTTGACGACAAAATAATCATTAAACAAAAATTAAAATAGTATGAAATCAGTTTAATTTAGAAAGAATAATGGCATACCCCCAATATATTTACTAATCTTTACATTAACACCAACTTACTTTCAAATTTAAAGGATTTGTACAGAAAAAAACTACATTATTTTTTTAGAATTTTATTTTTTAATCTTAAACATTTATGATTTGAAAGAAAATTAAAGTATACTATTTGTAGTATTTTTATGTTTAAACAAACCCCCACCTGAAATTCGAAGTCTTGATGTTTTTATAAAAATATTTCCACCAATTTTCCATATCCAAGTGTGAATGAGTCAATGAATTTTTCGACGGTTTTTGTTGTTTTAAACGGTTACATGTTAAGTATCATTGATACTTAACCATTATACTTCAATTTTATAGCAAACGCAACACCGTACTTATCACTAGTATGTAAAAATATTCAGTCAGATCTCTATTATCTGCTAGATTATGCATTAAATGTTTACTTTAGTCAAAATTTACATACATTACTTACATGAGCATCTAGCGAAGCCTAAACACTTGAGGGGATAGCAGTCCACACGATTACTCGAAAAAGACACTGACGGTATAAATCTTGAAATTTTACTACGAGTTCATCTTATATGAAGAAGAATACTGGTTCGATGATGAGACATGTCACTCCATGTGATTTAGCTAAACGGTAGTGAATATTTTTCTTTAGGTCAAAGGGGAGGCCTATTAGGACCCTATTTGGTATAAACTCATAACATCTTAAATTATAATCTGAGTATATTTGTATATTTACTCTTGTCTGAAGTATTTGACTGATACTTTATATTGGTGGTGTCTGTTATTCAAAATCTAAAAGGCAGAGAATGTTAATTCCAGTAACAAGTAAACACTTATACGGGTTGAATTTTGTAAAATCAACGTTTCGTCCATTATCTGTTTTGATTACATTATTGTGTTTAACTTGGTGAACAAAACAACATTTGTCGGCAAAACAAACTATACGTTCATATGGATAGCTCCGTTTTACTGCCATTCATATCAATATTTTGATAAATTTAAAATATATTACATGAATGTTTTGTGCCTGGTTCTTTATATTTCTAACAAGTTTTATTTTATAATCATTCGATTTAATTATAACGAAATAAAGATTTTCAATTTTCAATAATCAGATAGGAGGTTTTATAACGTAAAAGTTAAAATTTGTGCTGGAATTGATTTAAGTATTTCAATAAAAATATAAATAGAATATATCATATTCAAGCAATTTCAGGCTGTTATATTTGGAAAGTATTCGATAATATACTGCGAACGAATATTGTAGATAAAAGATTATGATGACTTTTCCTTAGGTTGTATAAAAGCAGCTGTCGAGTCCCTTACTTTCGTCTCAACAGAACAGCGGAACTCCACTGTCACTCAATTCATGATGTGATATCTCGCAAAACTCTAAACGGAATAATAAACAATTCTGCATGAATCTAATCTAAGATTTTCATGAAAAAACTAATGAGATTAAATTACTAATAGTGATTAAATAATAAGTATTCTTTAATTTCTATCTTAATAGTAATCGACAGTGCTAAATAATTATTGTAATAAATTCTTATGATACCTATTTAGAGACTTAGAACAGAAAATTACTAAACAAATTTGTCAAGCACTCGTCTACAATGATTAAGCTGCTAAACATACCATGTATAGTAAATCGGCGCTTAAATTTAGTTATTAATTGAATGTTATTAAAGTTTAAGTAAGATATTAACGATGGAAAGGTTTGAAACGATATCCAGGATTCGGTTATTTTCCATCGTTAAGGGCTATAAAGTTATAACACAACGTTTCTGAGGAATTGAAAATCTATCTTCTTTGTAAAGTGGAGGATTGGGTATTATCTGCATTCAAAAATAAAGAACAGAAAGAGTAAATAAGAGAATGAAAGGGTTCAAACATTACCAAAAAGCTTGATTGAATTCCTGTCCAGGTATTGTCACTGCACAGGATGCATTCCAGGAGAACAAAATCACAAGTATGAGGATCAAAATCAAATGATCACACGAGCACAATGCTACAGGGGGATATGACGATGAAGATTTCCAATTTTCTCTAAACGTTTTTGTTTTTACCCTATCATAACCCTATAACGATGGCAAAATATCAAAATCCTGCTATCCTGTTAAAATATTACTTCAATACCGAAGGGAATCAATGTTGATGAATTTAAAAAATTTTCAATTTTACATGTTACTTTGGAAAAAAGTGATTTATGAAGGAATATTAGAGTTTAATATTTTTTTGAAATTTTATAAAAACATTAAAAACAAAATTGTTTTGATTTCAAGATATACTTTCACCACAAGTGACAGGGATAATATTTAATATTGTGAAATAACAAAGCAAAAGCAAATAAGCCCATTTAAATTCAAATAAGTAACATTTAATATATTGGAAACTAATTGATTTCCTAATGTCAATCATTTTGTTATATAGTTATACGAATGCCTACTTAGCATTCAATTATATGTTTCAGTCAATCATATCGGAAAAACCCATTTGTGACACAAATGAGCTGGGTACAAAGAGGAAGTAAGATAACAGATCCTCTTGGCTGTAAGGAAACATCTGTATTCTCGTGTTGGTTCAGCGAAATATTAACTTGGATCGTGACAGTTATTGATATGATATTTGATATATACCTGGTTACGCTTAGTAATACGATGGGCATTGAATTAGGTGTTCTCCTTTACGATTAACAAATAATATTCTGTATATATACTATGCGTAAAGCCATAATGTTTGAAATGTTGAGCATACAGTAATATTTTTCTTCCTCTATGTATTGATTTATTGTGAGAGATGTGAAGCCAATGTCTCTAGACAACACTTGACTACTTCAATGATTGATTTAATGGTACAGTTGAAATTAATTTCAAAGTAGTTAAATTAATATATTGATGTTCATACTGCATAATCAAATCTAATCTGACATATGCGTGTGTCCCACAGCGAGTAGGTAGAATTCGAAAGAGGACATGTATATTTATATTTGCATGGATTCTTTTTATGGGATAACAATCTAGATAGAGCAACTCTGTAATCTTAGTCGTGTAGTTCTATTAGCGCATTAATTTCTCACCTAATTAGCTGACCAATTCTAATAACCTCTCTTTAATCGTAAATTATGAAATATTTAATAAATGAACACGATAAGTTTATTAAATTATGCAGTTAATATGTTTAATTTTTTCGTCTAAGGATCTGATGTTACAATGATTTATCAACACTCTCCTATGACAGTTATAGTGCTTTTATCGTGTACACTTAGGCAGAAATTTAACCAAGGCATTGCAGAGGCCAATGATTACTAAATTTGAACAGTAAGGAACTAAAATGTAATATTTTTTATATACGTCAATATGAATTCAGAATAATTTTTTGGGTAGGTTTTAGAAAAGTATATTTCAATTACCAGACTTTTTTAGAAAAAGGTTAGACGTTTAATTGTATATCAACGGATAGTAACAGTATCAATAATAGTAGGATTTTTTTGGACAATTGCCATTGATACAATACTATAACACTACGATTCGTATTATGGAATTTGCCATTACATACTGTGGTGTTGTAAAAATTGTACGTAAAATAGTATGAAAACTAAGTATGAGTCAATGGACTCCAATTAAAAGTTATACTAAACAGTGATGCTTAACGAATGGCATATAAGAGACTAGAGAGAATGAACAAGCTATTTCACTGCTCAAGGAAGCCAGAGAACACCAAACAACAGTCACACGATGAACTAGTGTGAAACAATGTTGGTTTTATATATTTAAACATAAACCAATCCAAATGTCGAAATCTACTATCCTTTGAAGGTTTATAGGGATTTTTTCATGCAGTTATATTTGTGGTCAACTCCCATAACTATG
>NW_025777739.1:0-89478 GCF_021130785.1 Homalodisca vitripennis | reverse complement strand
GGTTATTGTGGCTCTAGAAATGTTTGAGGATAAAACATAGTTTCAATATTTTGTATAATGCCGTCACATCAAAATGACAACTTTAATAAAAATTGAAAGAAACTACCATACATTTTACGTTATAGTATCGTACATAAATCCGAAAATATAAAAATTTAGTCCTAACATCTTTCTTTGGTCCTCGTTCCTTTGAAAATCTAAAATTTCTTTTGGTTCTTCTTATCTTCAGACCTATGTCAAAAAAGGTTGTCTAGGACATTGCACTAACAAAAAATTTTTAAATTTGTTTTATTTGATAAAAATACTAGTTTTTGTAACATAATACAGAAAAATATGTCAACTGGATAAGAAATATCTTTACGTTAAAATGTTAAAAATTTCCAAAAAATAAAAACAAAAACGAATATGAGGTAACCAAATACTTGACACATTAGATTAAAAGTAAATCATTAATCCTTATTTTAATTAACTAGTAAATTATTAACAAAACGCAGGTGTGAGATATGTGAAAAGTTAATGTGTTTGGTACTATAACTGTCCTAATACAGCATTCTTCACATAAATAACATGTTTTTTTTCCTGCAGGTATTTGGAGAGGTCACCATGATCATTGAAATAACGACTGCAGTTGAATTCCTGATTCGTCTGCTTCAGGGGCAGCACCGGGGAAAACAACTGAATAATAACACAACTAGCTTCTTTCAAAGACTCTCTGATTAAGTTGTTGAAAAACAAATACAAAAGCCACTGGTATCCAGAGTACCCGAATAGAGGATCAGCGTATCGATGCATCAGAATTAACGGTACCATGGATCCAATTGTGGCACAAGCTTTTAATGCAACAGGTTGTTCAGCTAATTCCTTAAGGGCACTCTTTCCCCATGAACTTACTGTTTGGATCGACCCAGAAGATGTATCGTACAGAATAGGAGAAAATGGAAGCATTTCTCTTACTGTACGGTACAGAATATAAAGAAGAGCAAGCAGTTAGTGTTTCAACAGAAGTCGCTCCACCAACACAGACCACCTGCAGTTATGTGACAATTCAACCCCCAGACGGTATTCTGTTACGCATATGCAGCACCTGTTTTAATAGAAATGGATCAACTCCAATCGCCTTCAATATGCTACAGTGACCCAAGACAAATGGAGCCATTCAACCTCCAGACGGCACTTCTCCCCCATGAACTAACTCTTTGGAACCACCAAGAACATTCAGAAAAATATTCAGAAGAAGATGTATTCTATTACTCGTATACAGCACCTTCGATCTCATACAGCGCAGAGCCTATTCATGGCATCTTCATTCAGTGGTGTTCGTGCTGATTGACCTGTGATATTTTAAAATGATTAGTTTCTGCTCCCTTTTAGTTAGTAATAAATAACGATTGATTTTTCACCTAACTTATTCACCGAACTGTTTGTAAGTAAATCTTAAAAAATGATTCTTTTATATTTTAGAAATGGTTGAGTACCATAAAGTTAGGCCTTTGGATTTTTAAAGAAAAATAAATAATTCTTTTATAGTGAATTATTTATTTGATGTATTCAGTATTTAAATGTCTCTTGTATGTCAGAGTCAAGTATTAATTATTTTTCTCATAAATGTCTTACCGTGTTTATATTTTGAAAAATGTTTTCTTTTTGACTAATTGTAATGTTCGCGTGCATCTTGTTTCTTTATGTTAGTATGTTTTCTTTCAAAAGCTGTATGTTTCAATGAGTTATAATTGTATTTATTAATTTTATTTTTACTGCCATATGTTTATACTTAAAATTTGTTAAGATTTTAGTTATTTCTATTTATAATCATCTATTTCAATTATTTTTATAATTAGTTTTTTTAAGTAATTAGGGATTTAGAATTAATATTGTCTGATTTATAAGGGAGGTAATTTTAAGAATCAGGGAATGCTAAGATATGCTCTATTATTATGTGATTGTGTTTGTATAACGTATGTAATGTACATGTATATATAGAGAAGTTTGTACATATAAGGTTAAAATTATTTTTTGTCTAGCCATCATGTTCTATTTCCTAAACTGTTAATATTGGGTATTTAGTTCAAAAAGCTTATTAAGTTTCTAACTTTAATATAATTGTCTGATTTAATATGGGGAGTTGTAATATAAAAGTATCTGGTAATCCTTAAAAATGCTCTCCTGAATATTGTTTTTTGTACAGTGTATTTACTGTATATGTGTGTATAGAGAATTGATGTACATATAATTCTATTAAACATATAAATATGAAACCTATTGGTTTAATTTTTTTCTACCTGTCGCCTTTTTATTACCTATAGAATTATATAATAATTTGTATTTTAAGTGCAATCACTGGGTGAAGCAATCAAAATTTTGTTTTGAACAACATTTTGAAGAAATTAGAATAAAATTGGTTTTCATTACTAAACGATGAGAGTTTAAATAATTGTTAATGTACTTCGTATGCAATAGGTAATAAAAAATCACTCCACTCATTCTTACATTTGAAACCAATGACAAAGTATTTGTCCCCTGCCCTAGAAAGGACAAGAGAGTTCAGGAATATATATTTCCCGTTTTGTTTACAACGTATCTTTAATCCAATAGGAATTTTTGTGCTCCGAAGTATTAAAATTGTATTTAATAAGTCGCTATGCATTGCTGTATAAAAGTAACTTTATTTAAGGTTATTGGATAAAACCCCCGTTATAGGCTGCATGGAGCTGTTTGTTATGGTATTTTGTGACTCCTCTGTTTCAGGACATTTGGAGTGTGTTATACAATAGGCAGAGAAAGGGATATCTGCAGGTGAAGATAAATGATTAAGGGGAGTCGGGAGCTCCATTTAAGCCCATGTTAAATTCTCAAACTTTAAGGAACATTTACCAAAAAACTGTAAATGATAGCACTTAGAACTTTATTTTTCTTGATAAATCAAAACAATATACATATTTTAACACAAGTTTTTTGTAAAAAAATATTTTTTGGATTTTTGGCAATTTTTAAAAAAATACTCTAAAAATTACCAGTAATTTTTATAAATTAGTCGCAATAAAAAATTTTCTAATTGAATTTGTTTTTAAACCATGTGTTAAAATGTGTAGAATAATGCCCTCTCCAAGAAAAAAAAAAGTTATTGATCTATAATTTATAGTTTTGGAGATAATGTTCCTTATTTACCAAAAAAATTCATTTTCGGAAAAAGCCATTTATTTGGAAACATCCATTAGCTTAGCAACTAAACTTGCTTTATAAATGCATTCCTGCACCATATGAGGGATTGTCTGCTTCCTCTGCTTCATAGTCGTCTTTTAGCCTCTTTTTTGCCAGTGTAGTCTGTCTTCGACACTTTTTTCTATTTCATCGACGGCTTTATTCGTTTTTTTGATGCGTAGCATGTCCATGTCTTGAAGCACATACACACAGTTTACCCCAGGTACAATCCCTAATTTTAGCAAACACTTCGCATCTGACTATATTGCCTTTGTTGAAGACAGCAATACCATCATATACCCCTAATTCTAGAGTTGATAGTAAGACAAAAGTTCGCTTGGGAATACGAGCCCAAATCATGTTATTGAGCGATTCACTTTGGTTCTGTTCAAGCAGGTTTTTGAAGAATTTGCAAATTTACAATGTCATTTAGTGCCACAGTTACCTTAGTACTTATTGTAATCTGCAAGACAAGAACTAATTTTCTTACTAGACAAACTCTCCTTTTGAGGCTCTGGAGGAATTGGGCTTGGTGCACTAGTCCTAGGTTCTGGGCTTTGTGTACTAGGCCTAGATTCTAGGCTTCTCACACAGTCACTATCTACAAACACCACTTTAGACTTCCCCACTTGCTTACGTTTTTTTAAAGACTTTTTGTTACAAAATCTAGGATTGCAATACCTTTGAAATAAAACTTCTACACACAGAAAACACCAGGAACTTCAGAAAATAAACTGTGACATTTGAAAATGTTATCTTGGTTATAAACAGAAGAAAACAATAACAAACAAGGTAATGAAAGAAAAAACAGGTGACAAACAACTGTACCAATAGCAAAAAACGTAATAGTAATACAGCTCTATTTTGCACAAAGAGTTTATAGTACAATATAAAATACTGGACTCCTTAATGCTGAAGCTCTCACCAAAAATTTGAAGTACAGCCTTTAGAAAAAAAAATTTTTATTCAAGAAACTACTTGACCGATTTTCATGAAATTGGTCATGAATTAACCGCTATGAGATGCAGAATAATATTCAATAAAAACACCAAAAAAGTAATTTTTGACCCATTTGACCTCCCGACCCCCCCTTAAGGACAATCAGGGGTACTTCCTATACTACCTTCATGAGTTGTTTACGTTATTTGATAAACACAATTGTGCTACGATTACATTTTAAATTCGGTTCTATTTTAAGTTCTATACCATAAAATATTAAAAAGTTCAATTAAAAATAAAATCATATTATATAAAATTAACCACACACGTTAAAGGTTTAAAACTAAGCATGAGTAAGAACAAAACTTTTTAAAGGTATTAGACTATTATTTTTCAGTTAACTACTCCTAAGTGAAATGATTTTTTCTCTTTCACATTACGTAGGTTCAGATGCGTAAATTAAGCCCCTTATAATTCATGATTAAATGTAAGGAAAATCCAAAAAAGAATATACATAGAAAATAGACTTGCATGTTAATTTATACGCATCTAAAACGTTATTTTTACAAGTAAGAATTTGTGGTATGATGTGATTAACATTACAGGTTTACCCTTAAAAATTGGTTAGGTGTTTTTCATTCAAAATAATAACAGGGCGATAGTTGGAAAACAAAATTCTTGTAAAATATATTTATTACGAAGAATAACATTACGGATTATCCTAAAATAACAAGGGGATACCTTACCTGCAAGCAAACTCAGGATGCTTAGATGCAACTGTTTTTTCCACTAGGACTAACGTAATCCATCCTTTTCAGACAGGTATTTTTATTGCTTGGCCTTTGATATTTTTCAGAATTAACTGATTTTCTTTTATAAGGACATGGATAATCATTGATATTTGTCAATAATGCACCACAGTACCGACTACTTCAACGCTAGTTCACAATACGTCCAGTAATATTATGAAAACTATTAAAAAACAGAACAGACACAGAGTGTCCTGAAACTCAGCACATTATCTAGTGAATACTGTTGTAGTTCTTTTAGACGAGCGTAGCTCCACAGCTGATAAATTGTAATATTAACTGTTTTGGAGTTACACTCTTTTAACTCGTCCACTGTTAGGGCATATATCCTTATAAAAAAGATTCAAACGTTAAGTTGCATATTACTTCCATTGAACTATGTTTCATTGTAAAGAACAATTTTCCGTACACTAATAAAATCGATTTAACAATTGATTTACCCACTTGTAAAAATAAATGGTTCAATTAATTGAACTACTGCTTTTAATTTGTTTACATTTTTGTTCTTAAAGGCATAGGGCTAGGTAGTTGACTTTTGTCAGAAATAGTCTTCTCATACATTTGTATTAAGCCTAGAATAAATTACAATGTTAATAAGTGTGCACTTTTAGTCATATTTCTTTGATCGTAGGAACAAGAAGGTTTCAATATTAGAGTCGCATATACATTTCACTCGAGCCAGAAATGCTCATACATACGAAATCCTTCGAAATTGCGTGTGAAACCGCAAGGTATAACTAGTTTTAACATTAATTGTAATCGTGTACCTTACACAAACCTTACAGCATTTTTTTATAACTACGATGTTGAAAATTGAAAAAGGATCATTTTTAATAGGCATAACACTAATATGGTCTAAGAATATAATTAAGAACTTGTTGCGTTCGAAGTCGCTGGTAATTGCTTGGAACTAAAAATATTATCTCCTGTCGTTTCTGGATTATTAATTGAAAGAAATTTACAATATGTCGTAGGGGGACGTAGCGATAAATATTAAATAGAGGTTTGAATTAAACTAGAAAAATAATGTCTTGTATTCCGTCTTCACCGAAGCGGGCATACTATATGTAAGATATTATTATGTCTCCGTAGGCAGATACTATTGTTTAATTTTTGTTTTATTGACCAAAATCCACTATTTAACGTAATAAGATATTTTGATTTCGTATAGTTATCTATTACAATAATTTGATACAATTATTAATTTGATATACTATCAATAAACTACATTGTTGTTTAAATTATTATTAGTGCTAATAAAACAAAAACTGTCCATTTAAATTAGGTTTACTAGTGTGTCTACTTGCATGTACAGTATTATATTAACGATGGACCAAGATAAAGAACAATTAATATAAACTTACTCTAGATGGTTAGGCCTATGGTTCATTACTATAACGCCGAAGTATATTGATAGTAATATAGTGGCGTGGAATTTGTTTTAATATATTTCTAATTAGTAATTTACTTCATATGTGATAGCTTAAGATTTGTTTGAGTAAACTGTTGTTAATGTTTACTGCCTTACCGGTAAGCTGTGCGAACGTAGTGGAAGCATCACTGATCAGAATGAAGAATGAGCGCAGGTAGAAAAACAAATGCACGGCCAGGTCAGTTTTGAAAAGTATGACAGTTAGTCCAAGGATGGCGATGTGTAACAATTGTCCTACCCTGCAGAAAAGTGACGTCCGCCACCCTTGTCAAAAGAACTCCTTGAATCGGTTTCAGGCTGAGACAGTGCACCCAGCGTTTGTCTCTTTTTAAGTACGTAATAAACGGGCGAGACAGTTTTACGACGTGGTCCTATAGTCCGTTTAGCGGGAAGACAACAAACGTTCACCGCCCGCCAACGACACAACCAAATCTATCATGCAGCTGTCGGTACCTGCGGTTCATCTGTCTAGACGAACCATCGTACCGCGGACTTATATTACATTCCTGTAATTTATTCAGACTGAAAGATGATCTTTCCAGATTCTGGGTTATTCTATATTTTAGTAGGTTTATTTATTATCCATTAAAGACCCTTTACCGTCAACACATTATTAAATTTATAAATATAAATAAATATATATCTTTATTCTCCTCATGAAGTCATACTTTACAAAACATACTTAGCATTTTTAAATCTCAAAACAATTGAATAGCACAATTATACATATTCTAAGACCCAGGCTGACCTCAAAGGAAAATAATAGGACTCCTAAGGCTACTAATTAGCCCATCTAGGGTTTCCATCATAATAATTATAAGTATTAAAAATTAATGAGTTCAGAAGCATTAGTTTATAATTTATTAAACAACTCTACTGTGATATAACAAACAAAAACTAAAAACAAAAGATGTGCTTCTATGCCCAAACCTTACGGACTAATCTATCAACTGAACTAATTAAATAGCCTAAAAACAAAACAAAGCATTATACCCTTTTTTTATTTAATAAAATACAACTAATTATAATAATCAAGTACAACATACAAAAAAACAAAATACTTTCTCTTCTTAAAATAATGCCTAAATCAATCATATTTTTACACACAACACGACGCACACATACACTTATACAGATACATACCTATAAAACATACCGCATACATACATAGGTACACATGAAACCTGTAATGAATGCCTTCCATTGTTACCTAAACAATGTCTCCTTAAAACAAAAACCTATTTTTGTCAATTTATTTATGTACGTAATGTCATCGCACAATACACAATAACGTCTTAGAGGATTCTCCTGAGTTAGCAACCACACCCTGACTAGTTTAACAAATAATCTATAGTTTGTTTGTAATTTAATATCATCACTAAGTTTATTAAAAATAGCCATGGTGCATAGAAGTTAAAAGTTTTTAGTATAAAAGTTAAATTAGGTTTCAGTACAAAAATATTAGAAGTGCTTTCTTGTATTTATTGTATGCAAAAATTTCATTATTTTTAAATTTTTTATTATTAAATACAAATTTCAAGGTTTTAAATATCAAAATAGATCTCAACGGTAATATTCTTAGCTGGATAAAAACATGGAAAAGACAAAATCAAGTCTACTTTTCTTCAGAATAATTCTTACAAACACTTTCTGCAAAGTAACAAGTGGTTTCAAATTTGTAATGTAGGTTCCTCCCCAACATGTAATACCATACTCTAATCTACTATTAACTAGAGCAATGTAAAGAGCTCTTAGAATACTCTGAGGACACAACTTGTCGCGGACAAAATAGAACAGACGTATACTTTGTAGAATTTTATTTTTCAATTTTGTAAGATGTAACTTCCAATTTAAATCTTAGTCCAATACAACTCCTAAATATTTTGTACTGGTACCTTTTTGAACTTTAGCACAATTTATCACATACAATTCCACTTTCTAAACAGACTTGACATTTATAAACTAAATCATTTTGTACATTAAAATTTTGTCTCAAACAAAAATTAATATACATAGTCTTTTCAGTACTCAAAGACCAATTTATTCTTTCTAAACCACCAGTTAAGAGCATTTAAATCCATTCTCATATTGGAAGTTATAAGTCTCCCCTTGTCTTCACCTTATAGCAGAGAGCAGTATCATCTGCAAAAGCTGTTAATTCCCCTTGAATTTTCCATTACACAAATCATTAATAAAAAAATTTTAAACAAGATTGCACCCAATACAGAACCCTGTTGGCACTTCACAAATAACATCCCCACTTTCGCTAAAACTATTTTCCACTTTGACACATTGCTGTCGTTTTGCTTAAATAACTACTAAACCACTTTTGAACTGTACCTCTAAATCCACAGTTACCCCCATTTTTCTAGCAAAATCTCATGATCTACGGTGTCAAATGCCTTCTTAATATCAATAAACAGTCCAGTTACAAATTTCCCATCGTTTATCCCCGCATTAATCTTCTCTATAATAAAGCTGCACAAGGCTAACTCAGTACTTAGTCCTGCCCTAAACCTGTACTGATTCTTTGAAAAAAAAATTATTTTTATTTAAGAAAAGCAACATTTTTTCTGTCATAATCTTTTCAAAAACCTTAGAAAAGGTTGAAACTAAAGATATGGGTCTAAAAATTAGAGCATACATTAGACGGACCCGCTTTGGTAAATAGGTATGACAACTGCGTGTTTCAACTTTTGTGGGAATACCCCTGTTTCAAAAAACTTTAATTCACAATGAAAGTTAAAATGTCCAATATTCCTGGATATATTATTTTCATCATGTTAGAATGGACACCATCTAATCCTGGTGATTTACCGTTTTTTAAGGTTTTAATAACCCTCTCTACATCTGAACTTAAAACTAGCTCCATAAAAAACGAGTTTACTTGATAATTGCCGGAAAACTATTAAAAATAGGTCATATTTTCAAAATTTTCACTTAGCGTATAGCTTCCCACAACTTCTTGAACAACGCCAAGAAAATACCTATTAAACTCTTCAGCTATATCCTTACAATTATCATTAATTTGTCCATTAATATTTAAAGATATCTTATTACTAGATTTACTCCTGACATGTTATTCTGTTTATAGTGTTTCCATATGGCCTTAGCATTACCTACATTTTTTTGAAACTCATTTGCATAATACGACAGCTTTGCAAGTCTTATATCTTTCCTTAGCTTGTTTCTATAATTTAAATAATATTTCCTAAATTTATCCTCTAAAGGTCTATATTTCATTTTATTATATAAATAATTTCTTTTCTCAATCCTTCTGCATATATTAGTTGAGATCCATGGTTTAAGTCTTTTATTAAAGCTGTATTTGCATTCAGATTCTACCGTACAAGCAGATATACAAGTGTTAAGCTGTGTTTCAAACAGATCATATGCATAAGATGCATCAGTCTGTGATCTAACGATTGACCAGTCTACAGCACGAAGTATACTTATCAGTTTATCATAACAGACCCTACGCCGTATGACGCGGGGGCGTGGGCGGGGGAGGACCGAGGCGGCAGTTAGCTGTTAGACCGGCCCGGCCTACCACCCCTCCCCCCATACTAGCACACCCCAGCCACAGTACCGTCCATGTAATGGCCCGTTACCTGAGTCTGCAAAACCTGTGCTTCAAACTTTAATCCAACTTTTTCTTACTAATCTAATAAACACTTGATCAATACAAGTCTGTGATATATTGGTTACCCCGGGTCGGCTCATTTATCAATGATTCAAAGCCAAAACTGCCCATTAGTATTTTATAATTGTCTATATCGTTACTCTCTGAAGAAAGCAAATCCAAATTAATATCTCCCAAAAATATTTAAAATTCTTAAAGTGTTTGGTCAAATTTATTTTTTCACTAAATACATACGTAACTCATCCAAAAAGTAATGCGCTGTAAATTGCAGCAATCTATAGATTTCCAAAATATGAAATTCCCTACCTAAATACATAACACTAATTTTGATCATGTCAGCTGATAATAATTTTGGTATTCCCTGTTCTAATACATTAATATCACTTTTTACGTAAATAGCTACTCCACCAGAACGACTATTATCATTGGCATTTATTATCAAATCATAATAAGGAATGTTATAATAATTTGTCTCATAAGAGTTAATCCATATTTCAGTAAAGATTATAATATCCCGGGTACCTATCCCAGGTTGTAATTTCGGCTAGAAAAGCGTCAAAATTTGATCTCATACTTCGGATATTTTGCTGTACAATATTTAAAGTAATATTGGATTTGTCAAAATTCGACATTAATTCAGATAAAATCGATACCAAATTAGATTAAATTGAAATTAAATTAGATTACATCAACATTAAATTAGATTAGATCGACATTTAATTAGATTAAATCTACATCAAATTAGAATAGATCGACATTACATTAGATTAAATCGATTGGTTATTTAAATCTGCTTTTTCTTCCTTCCTCAGCAAGATGTTGCCGTTCCGCAGCCAGATGTACTTGTATCCCCGTTCCTTCCTCAGCTGCCGTGCCTGGGCGAGCAGCCTCCTCCGCGCTGGTGACAGGGATTCATTTCAGGTAGACAGGGATATCCATGGTCAGGCCTAGGTGTCGCGTGGAAAAGTCCCTTTTCTTTTCTCGCCTCTTCTTCATCAGTTCCGCCTTATCAGTCCGTCGCACGAATTTCACAACAATCCCTCTAGCCTGGTTTCTCTCCGAGGTTTTCTTGCCGATACGATGACAGGCGTCAACCATGCTGTCGGTGATGTTTTACGTTTAGGGCTTTTCCTACCTTCTTAACAAGCTCTGAAACTTGTTCTTCTTTTTCTTCCGGTATTCCCTGAATTTCCCACACAGTTCCTTCTAGAATAATTTTCCAAGTCTTCAATTCTTGTCTCAAGTACAACAACATGTTTTATCAGAGCTACATTTTCGCTTTTAAGCTGTTCAATTTCTCTTAGGTAGTCTTAAATTTTCCCCATGCCCATCTCGTAACGTTACAGTATTTTTCTTCCACCTTGCTGTATAACATTTCATAAGATCTATTGAAATCGGCCGTGTTGGTTTTACTACTCTTCACGCATCTCTCTCAGGGTGTTCATGATAGTCTCCAAGGTCAAACCCTCTGCTGCGTACTCCAATTCTCATGCTCATTCTACTCGTCTTGTTGCAGGGATCACACCTCCATCCCGTACCTTGCTCGGTCAGATAGTCCACATCGGTTTGTCCTATATTTACACATTTGCCGTGACACTCTTGATTTGATTGTCAATTGTAGGTTTGTGATTATTTATATCTTAAAATTTTTTATTAAAATATAAAATTACAGCTTCAATAAATATAACTTAACAGCATCAAAAATGAATTTATTTTATCTGATAAAAATACAAACTAGTATTTTGCTAACAAAACAGTATTTTATAAGATAAATGTGTACGACAAAAATGAAATTTTAGATGGAAAAATAAAGACAGTTAAATATGTTCGACTATTATCCGAGTTTTAAAACAAATAACCTGAACTTAACATTGGAAACCCAGGAGAAAAATTCTCTAAACACTTTACTATAAAAACTAAATTGGTAGAAAATAACTGCACTATGATAAGCTCAGAAGTCCTAGAATCGAGACACAGTGGTGCATATTTACGCAAGACCCATTAAAGCGTTTTTAACATCTTTGCACAAACCTTATGGAGAAGTCAGTTAGAGTTTCATGTATCGCCAATGTTCCAGTCGACTGTGAGTGTGAGTAATTTATCAGTAAACCTAAGATACTTTGGACCTTGGACTGCATGACTAGCTGGGTTATTAAGTAGAATTATAAATAATTTATGACGCCATTATCCCCACATGCTGAATACTGTTAAATACATACTGCCAGCTCCTATATTTTGCTAAAAAAATATTACTGTAGGTATATTAATACAATTTTGTTAATTAATTTTGATAAAATCAAAAAGCATTTGGTTTTTAAAGAGTAGTAGCACTGCTTGTTTGTCCCAAGTGAGAATTTTATAGATAAATACATCTAACGCAGGCTTGCGATATTAAAGGAGTTTAATATTCTCATGAATATATTCACTGAGACTTTTGAACTGGACGACGACTACCAACAAGATATTCAGTGGATGAATAAGAATTTGGATCTGTTCATATTGCCTGAGGTCCGATGTTCTGGCCTTTTTTTAATATCACGAATCTAGGTGCAAGTATCTAAAATAATGCTGGCACGTTCAACCGACTAGAGCTTAACGCTCCTAGATTGAAATATCACCAAATAAACCCAATTTCGCTTCTACTGAAGCTATAAATTCAATTCCATTTTGTTAATGTTAATGCATGTCACTTAAACATAAATTCCTAAAAGTGTAACAGGAGCATGATATTTAGCACCAACACATCTCTGCTAGCTGTGTCAGTTGTTTCTGAGAGAAAGTTGAACCTTATCATAAACGGGCATATCAACAGGCATAGTATTCAACAAGACGTAATATTTCTTAACGCAATATACTTGAAGAAGTTTGTATTGGATGTTGCTTGGTGTTATCTTTAAGCAATACGAGGTAATATTACACTTATATGGTAGAGCTAGCTTGTAAGATGATAAAGTAATCCATATATTTATTTGTGAGAAAGCACTATTACGAAAATGTACGAACATATTGCCAGTTAACACCAATTTTACAAACACAATCCAAAAAAGTGTAACTTTCATTTTAGCGTGAGGAATATCTCACTCTTCAACGCCTTGTCAGCAGTTTAAGAAACAAAAAGTCTTTTTGTTTGCTGTTATTATTTGTTACTGTTGTGAACTAAGTGTAGGAAGCTCAAGAAATTTCTCATAGTAATATGATATTTGCTCTGCTTCCGGCGTAACAGGATATTCAAGACGTGTATGGTTAGGATTAGATTAGCCAACTCCTTTGAGACAACAGGCTACACACATGGGGAATAATAGCACTAACCTTGGCACTATATATCTCATTCACGTCATCTACCAGTGAGAGAAGGCTGGTTTTGTTGATGTAGGAATGGTACTCCCTAATGTTTCGGCTTGCAAAAACCGCTAAAGATGAGGTAGCTTCACTCACTCTGAGAGTGAATCCCGATCTTCCGCAGTAAATAAGACCTATCAATCAGCAATTTTTATATATTTTGCTTAAAATGTCTTTAATATATCAACATTTTCATTTACTGATTTGCAACTTCTGGACAAACACTGGGTTTAAGTAAGGGGATTTCTTTATATTGAGTCTAGATTCAACCGGCAGGTACAAACCATCCAGAAGTTATTTATTTTGTAAACCTCTTAGAGTTGTTTATTAGACAGTGATATTATATGTTGTGACGATATTTCTATAATTATTATCAAGTTTTGAAATACTCTTGAATATCTGTATTTTACTGAGAGTTTACATGTTTTCGTTATAATATAGTTTTACAATAACAAATATATGATTGAAATTATATTACTTCAGTAGGGCTCTATCATAATTTTGATATAACCCTTATTATAAACAACATTTACACAGCAAAATTTATCATTAGATTTTACAATAATTAGCTCATTGTCAGTTAACACATTTCGTAATAATACACAACACAATAGGGATTGTTATTGGTTGTATGTTTTATCAGTTTAAAATTTTACGTTTAGTACGTTATGTAAAGCTATACATTAGCATTAACGCAGTTCTTCTGTAACGAAATGGAAATGGCGATAATGGAAAGCAATGTAACCCAAATCAAATGTAAGAACTATTGGTTATTCTACATTTTTTATTTCCATTTGTAAAAATACTTATAAAACACTGTTGTTATGTACCAAAATAAAGCCCAGTGATGGCTAATATCTGTATGAAGCTTTCATACTACTATTTTCGAATAAATTAGCTGGCTTTTCATTAATATATGTTACTATTACACTGTTCTTTACCCTCTAGTAAGTATGTATTTCTAATATTAAAGAATTGTAATTATTACAAAACTTTAACCCTAGTTGGGTTAATTGAGAGAAATTATTTCTAAAAATCAGGGTGGCTTAGTCTGTGGATGAAACAAGGACTCGTATACGTTTGTTTTTATTCATATTAGCTTAATCAGATAAATGTACGGACAAAAATTGAACTGCCACTTTTAGGAGTAATTAATTTTTTTTACACTGAACTGTTAGAAGCATGTTGTACTGCACCTATTTGCTCTGTCATTTTGCTGGAATGATGTCCTCTTTCTGTGTTAAGTAGTCACATACCTTTGGATATACATAAGTTAAAGGATTTCCACCCCATAAAATGTCAATTTATAGCTCTCGTATTGTAATCTGACTCGTTATAAAGTTATTTTAAAGAATAAACTAGATCCAAGAACAAAATTTGAAGAAAAAAGACTAGTAGACTTGTTTTTTTTGCAATGATGACCTCAAAATCTGAAAAACATCTATATTATGTAAGTAAATATTTAAAAGTAATCCGTATATAAGGTTGCAAGGGTATCGCATAGCAAGCAAGGGTTTCAGTATAAATTGCTATTGTTAGAATACAGGAACATATAGACTCTATCGCGTTCTTTCAGTGTGGTTATTATGATTTTTAGTTCGTACTATTATTGTATTGGAGCCAAATATTTCAGAGTGGTATAGATAGGTTAACCGCAAATTAAAAGGGCACTGACAACACTTCTACTACCTTACATATAACAAATTGGTCTAAACATTTCAAAGCGAATTAACTAGTAATAATATATAAATAGGTACTAGAATTATTTTTTTATATTGTACGTTCATAAATTATTTCTAATTGTACAAGTTGTATAAATTGCCAATGTATGCAATCACGTAAACAAAGGGTGATGTGTCACCTAAAAGATAGACAGAAAAACCCTTCTTTTCAGGCTACATCTTGGTGTCAGCGGTGAAGTAGATGAATGACCAGCTATACAGCAAACCAAGTGAATTTAAACACTACCATGCTTTGTGAGGCTGGCGTTGATTGGCAAATAAACTTTTCCGGTATATAAATATCCAAACATTCATTTTAATGTTATGTACATAGTTAATTAAGTTTTGCTGATCCGAAGAGGGCATCAGATTTATAATTTTAAAAAGAGGATTGAACCAATAACCTTATAGAACATAATATTAAAATTTTAAGCAATTCTATATTTTCCCTACACCTCGTAATTACCAGATGTCTATATATCGTACTAGAGTATTGATTGTTTATCATAGTCAATAGTCAAGCTCTTTATTGAATAGGCATGAGTTATATGTATGCATGCGTCAATTCCCCGCATATAAAATTTAAGCATCTCTCTACATAAAACTCGACATAAAAATCATCATTCAATCATACAATAATTCATTCACACGTTTTCCTTTCATTCGCCAATTTTCCCACCTGAAGCGTCGGGTTGTTATCACGCCACGCTTTGCAGGTCTCCCGGTTTTATAACACACACGCACGCACACACCCACACACAACTTGAACTTGAACACAGGTGCACGCACGCATGCACGCACGCACAGGCAGGCAAGCACACGCACGCACACAATCACTCATCTGTTATCTCTAATCAAGATGAGTGATTGTGCAGGTTGTTACGAACCTTTGCCTGAAACTGGTGAGTTTGCTATATACATGTTCAATATGCAAATCCCAATTACACTTTCAATGTGCTGACATTTTAGAAAGCACCTGGAATATGATGGGAGTAACAAAACGTGAAAACTGGAAATGTAGTAAGTGCTGTTTAAGCAAGGCTAAGGGCTCTAAGGAGGTTGCTGGCGTAGATAAACTTCGTGCTGAGTTCCTACCTAAAATGGAGGAAACTATTAAAACTCAATTCCTGCAGTATGAGAAAAACTTTGGTGCCCAGTTAAATTTACTAATTCTGAATAATAAATTGTGTATACTATAAAATGTAAGTTTATTGCATGATTCCGTATCTTTTATACTATAAACAGTTGCCATAGCTCTCACATTGTCTTTATAAATAATTATAAGCAACTTTGTTATCTAATGAGATCCATTTAATATATTGTCTATTCTGCCTGCTTGTAACGATTGTTATAGGTGGAGGTTACGAGGATACGGTTCTATTTTCAATGAAAATAATTTATTTTCTTTTGTATCTAATTAAAGCCTTGTCTTTTCTTTCCTTATTATTTTGATTTACCACCCTGGGTTACTTATTAATGTTAAGTTGTACTCTCACTTAGCTTTTTAAATTATTACTCCTGCACATTAAAGCTAGTAATTTATTACTCGATTTTGAGTTAGTGTCTAAGTAATGTACTGTTATAACCCAAGTAATCATAGGTTTAAATTATATCAAACTTGTTTTTTTAATACCAGAATACTTTAAATTCACATAATTAGTCATGTGAATCTCATATAATATGTCATAATTAATTAATACGTGTCTAACTTGCTACGTGTGACAATAAAAGACTTCACCCTTACCATACCCAGGGTTATGCATATGTTTTTTAACAGCCGATTTGGTTGAGTCTTAATCAGAGTTAGATCAATGAAGTCAACGATGGTGTGCTCTCGATTAACCTACCTACGTTTTTCTGCAGTGGGGACAGTTCCTCATTCTCACTTTACTAGGTTCTGCAAATGAGGTGGCACTCTATAGCAAATCATTATCGTTCTCTAGATCTAATCGACCTCGTACTTCTCTGCTGAGCTAATTGAAAACTGTAGTTACATTAATGGGAAGTAACAAAATGGAACTGCCAACGTGGAGCCCTGTAGTATAAAATAAATGTTTGTTTCTTGTTGTAACTTTGCTGTGTTCTGTTGGTTGATATGTTTGTTTGTGTGTAATTATGTAAGTATTGAAGATACGTTTGGACTTTCAATCCTTGTATTTTTGGAACTTGGATCTTGGTGTCAGCGATCAATATAACTGCTAACAATTTGAGGAAGGACAAATTCACACACAAACTTTTAAGTTCGAGGAGTGGATTTTACTGGTTCTGCTGACGAACTAGTGAAGTAATTAGTAATCTTTTTTAAAGATCCATCTGATGAAAGTGCTTTAAATAAATTTAATCCAGATAGCGAACTAGAGGTGTGTTAAGAAAAATAAGATGACTTGAGATCTTTACTTAATGAGTAATATGGCCATGGAAGGGATCTTGAGTTTGAGAGACTGCATGATAGGCTTCATCATTTATATATGTGAATGGAGAGAATACCGATTGCAGCTGCGGCTGACGATGAAATGGAGCAACGAAAATCTTTATTTCTAGTTAACGCAAAGCTTGTGTTAGGCTCCCTTAACCAATACAACAAATCTAGCGGTGTTTTACAAATTTCAGGTAAAGAGGTAGTAGGTGTGCCTCCTGCCACTAATATAGACTCACTGTCTTTTCAAGACAACCAGGCTAAATATAGTTCAGTTCTTCCTGTTGCTTCTGCTCAGCAGTTTCTGTTTGACCTACCTTCAGTAAAATCCCGGTGTTTTGGATCCAAGATCATACCTGTATATAATGGGGGGTTAAAATCTGACGTGAAATCAGGGCAGGGTTTTGGATCGTTTTTGGAGAGAGTAGAGGGGCTATGACGAACTCGAGGCCTTACTTAACAGGAGCTGTTTGATTCAACGGTTGCCTTTTTCTCTGGTACCGCACTCATTTGGTATATATCAGCAATTTAACGTGTGACATCGTGAGATCAGCTTTGTCGAGAGCACAAGCTTTGTGTTTCCGAGTCCATAATAAGATAATATGTTGCAACACGAAATACTGAACCGAAATCAGGATACTGCGTAGGGTATTGATTAGTACTTTGCTGCCTTTGAGTGAATTTATGGTCGTCTGTCATAAATTTTACAAGAGTAATTTTACAAAGTTACCTAAGAGTAAACGATTGCAGCAAATTTAAAAAAAAAATGTTATTCCTACCTACAGAAGCTCTGCTTGTTTGAAATTAGGTCGTTGGAAACCATACGAGAACTAGGACGGAAAGCCAAAATAGGTCGTTCGAGATCGACATCCTAGTTGGAGCTAGGGATAGTGGAGCCCTCTAAAAGCGCTTAGTCTTCGTATATTCTTCTTTTAGACATGCCTGATGGTTCAAAAAGTGTTTTAGTTCACTTCAGGAAAGTGAACCAGGATTATATGAAAGACGCTTATCATCTGCCACTGGTTTTTACAATTTTAGACCACCTTAGTGGAGCCCGCTATTTGTCAATCCATTTAGAATACAGCAGCAAAGATGACAACATGACCTATAAATTTTTACAGTCACATTGACTTATAATGATATTATATAGAATTTCTTTAGAGAAAATGTATTTTTCTTTGCTCTAACTCAATTGCAGCTACCTGCAAATTTGATGGTTATATTCCTTCGCAGGATTTATTTTACAATGGAAATACCATGTAGCAGCTACTAGTATATAAATAAGCATAACCACTCCACATATAAAATAAAAGTATGCAATATAATATTTGGGTAATAGGTCATTGTGTGAGCATTAAATATGTCAAAGAGCTTGAAGTAACATAATCTCACTCGCACGAAGTATTTGTTTTATATGTAAGTAACACTGTTGGACCCCATAAAACAAACATAAGACAGTATTTTGTTGTACTTAATAGTAAGTTTTATTATTTTATGTTTATTTTGGAAATGTTATATATTTTTAAACTAGTGGGCTAATTCTCTTTTATATAATGCATAAAGTATTAAACAAATAATGATTTACATATCTCAAATACATCATGAATAACATGATTTACCTACTTTTTCTTTTCTTCTTTCTTGATAATATTTCTTCAGCATTGTCCCTTCATGTGATTGCAGGGGACTCAAGAATTGCCTCAGAGACTTCATTATGTTTCCTCTTCTCTTTCTAGTCTCCCCAAAGGAGGCGGAGGCACTGTTATTTACAAGTCTCTACAGTATATAGGCTACCATAATTTTTATATTTTCTACAACGCGTACGACGGTTTACTTCTTTCAGAAACAGTTTTAAAAACATCAATTGATTGTGCAGTAAATAAGTTTAAATGAAAAACATAGTTAAAACTGGACGTTAAACGACACAGGTTGTGTCGGTATTTTTAATCGATGATGATTTTCAATATCGGACATAGTATTACTTCAGCTTAAAACATTTCTGTTTCTTCAATTACTCATCATAGTTTATTTTCTCTAAACAAATAGATTTAAGTTAAATAGAATTTTTGCGACGTGACAAAACTTTGGAACTTGGCTAACATTTCAAAAAAAACTATATAAGTATTATAGTTATAGGAAACCCCCTAATGGAAAAGTCTCTATTAAACGCAGTTAACTATACTGGAGCTAAGTATATCAATCAATCAATCAATCAATCAATTCATTTATTGCCAAAAACATAACATGCATAGGCATTCGTCAAGAAAATTATAATATCCTAACTTAATGTATAGACTACTGACAGATCAAACACAACAAGACCAAATCAATATAACAGGAGTGATCTACAATTTATTATCCTCAACGTATTCCCGGACACTGTAATATTCTCTCGAAATAAGAAATTTTTTCAGACGATTTTGAAATTCCCTATCGTCCACAACAATTTTCAAGCAGGATGGCAAAGAGTTAAAAAGGCGGATGCAGGAGTAAAGAATTTGTTTTTCAAAAAAAGATGTTTTATGGCAGGGTAGGATTAGGTTGTTTCTTTTTCTTAAGGAGTAATTATGGGGTGGATTAACGTTGACTGAAAAAAGGTGGGGATACTTTTTGTACAAAGAAAGACACTGAAGGATATAAATGGATGGGAACGTAAGGATATTATTACTGCGAAAGAAACCTCTACAAGACTGGGAACGACTCAACTTGAAAATAATCCGTATAGCTCTTTTCTGGAGACGAAAAACATATTGAGTTTTCTTACTCTCGTATCCCCATATAGAGACTCCATAGCAAAGGTAAGGATAAAAACAGCCATAGTAAGTA
This sequence comes from Homalodisca vitripennis, assembly GCF_021130785.1. Lineage (NCBI taxonomy): Eukaryota > Metazoa > Arthropoda > Insecta > Hemiptera > Cicadellidae > Homalodisca > Homalodisca vitripennis. The sequence goes on along the minus strand of NW_025777739.1, from coordinate 69,155 downwards.
AGCAAAAGAATTTCCTCACTAGCAAAACAGGATAGTCTATACATCAAAAATATGCAGCTGCTTAGTTTTTTCGTGACTTTATCAATGTGACTAAAAAAGTTTAGCTGATCATCCAAAACAATTCCAAGATAATTAACATTCAAAGAAGGACACATTTCTGACTCTCCAATCATAATGTTTTGAGATTCAATCAACGTTTTAGCAGACTTTCTAATTCCAAAATCAAGAAAATTGGTTTTAGATGTATTTACAAACAGAGAGTTTTCACCCAACCACTGCAGCAAATTACTGGCCTGAACAAAGGTTTGGATTTCAAGCTCGGCTCGATTGCAACCAGAGATGACCAAAGAGGTATCATCAGCAAACAAAAACAACTTGGAACCTTTCACGCTTCGATGGATGTCATTTATGAATAGTAAAAATAATAAAGGACCAAGTACGGAGCCTTGGGGAACTCCAGTGCGTACTTCTCGCTCCTCAGAAAATTGTTTTCTTAAGCACCCTGTATCATCAATAAAAGGAATTTCAACAATCTGTCTACGGTTCAGGAGATAAGAAGCAATCCAATCAAAAGCTTTCCCTCTAATACCCAAGTTTTCAAGTTTTCTGAGCAACAACCCGTGATCCACAACGTCGAAAGCCTTCGTAAGATCCAAAAATAGGCCAAACACGTGATTCCTGTTATCCAATGAGTTTGATACCTCAGTTAGAAGACTAAAAATTGCATTGACTGTAGACAACCCCTCACGAAAGCCATATTGATGGTCATGTAAAATTCCATTGACAGACAGGTAATTGGAAAGTCTGGTCAGCACAAGCCTTTCAAGAACTTTTGAAAATGTAGAAAGGATCGAAATGGGGGGATCGAAATCTATACTCTTACACATCAACCAAGACGGGAGAAATGTGTAAAGGAATCTCGAAACATCACCAATCAAAAAAATAAAATTTAATACGAATGGAAAATAAATTTTAATATGCGTTTTGAATAATCACATAGACGTTTGGTAGTGGATTTTGAACCGTTGGGCCAGTTTGAAAGAGACGTATCATATGTTAATATAACACTTTTCGAGCTAACTTTATCTTAGAGTCATATCAATTACTTCTTCAATAATATTGTAATTTTCATTTTTTTGCCGCAACCTCAGGTGACTACTACTACCCTGGCATTTTGTCTTCCAATCAGTCGTTTCCATTTCTTAAAATATTTTGCAGCCTCAGGGTAATATCGAAGGTAGAAATAATGAAGGCTGACTAAATGTGTCTATATGATGAACGTTGTCTGAATGGTACTATCATTAGTGATGTCAACGTTAACTAGAACACCGCACCGTAGCATCGTATGCAAACATTTCATAAGTCTTGGCACTGTTTGGATACCTAATTCTTTTGCAGCTCATAGATACAGTACCGTAAACTAAGTAAGTTCAAGGGAATAAATCCGATTTTGGTGAACCTCATTGAGGTACATCTTACTCCCTCTTCTAGTCCGTCGTCAGCAAAAACAATAAAGGTGTGACACTTTTTTTATTTCCACATGCGTCAGTTATCAATGTTTTTATGCACTTAAGCAATAACATATGGTGGCTCTTTGAACATCAACATCAGAAATATAGCCCACACCCGTAGATAATTTTAGAGATAGCAAATTAAAAATACACTCACTATAGTTTTCATTCTCAATAGGCATTTACTAACGTGTCAGAGATGTTATGGTGTGTGAAGTGCCTCCCTTATTGAAAACTGAAAAACTAGTCAGTGGAGGGGGGGGCAGCAAGTGTCCTAGAGTTGCTCACCCGAACATGAGATCATTGAATACGGGCTTTGAAGAAATGTGTTCGGTGGTGAGTGACTTTGAATTTGATGCTTCTGGTGTTTCGGAAACCTGGTTTCACCCGTCTACCTCATCTGACAGCTATACCATACCAGGATATGTCATGATCCGAAGTGATCGTCAAGAGAATCTTGAAAACGTGGGGACACAAGGAGGAGGAGTCGCCCTCTATCTAAAGGAAGGAATCGCTCACGAACAACGTCATCTGTCAAGAGATTTTGATCGTGGTATTGAGTATGTTTTATGTTGTTCTAAAGGTTAAGGATGTTAAGCTGGGTTTGTGTGTAATTTGCAGGCCATTCTACATTAGGTACTCTAAGTCTGGGGAGCTTTTCCATTCCTTGTTTGTTGAACTTGCAGTCGAAGTAAATCACGTCATGTTCGTTGGAGATACTAACATTGACATGCAAGCTAGCAACTCTCATGAGAAAAACTATTTGCGTCGGCTCTTGAAGGAAATAATGTTGTTCAGATCATCAAGGACCCAACCAGGGTCACATAAATCACTACTTCCTTGGTGGATCATATAATTGTAGATAAGGCTGCTAATATCAAGAGAAGCGGCGTTATGGATGTCTCAAAAATTATAGATTTGAGAGGTGTTGCAGTTTCTGATCACAAGCTTGTTTTTTGTTATATTGGCATTGAGAAGCAAAAGCAAATAATCCAAAATGCATTACTTATAGGGGTTTATTTATTTATTCAAACAATTGTATATGACAGCTACAGAAACATGTTCCAAAACAGCTATCTTAACTAAGTTACAATATATAGACATAAATAGTAATGTACAAGTTATTATGAAAATAATATTCTGACAGTTACGTTAAAAAATAACCAAAAGCATATTTTTATCTAAACTTAAACTAATTCTATGAATAACTCTAAACTCAATTAGTAAAACTAAACAGGAATATCAATATAACTAATCTAAATCAAAAAGGTTGCTACATTTCATTAAAAATACACTTAACTTATCATTAAAAACATCTAGATCGGAAGCATAACAATTTAATAATCTCAATATTTTGTATAAAGGAAAGTTAAAATGTGACAGTGTTTTACACCTTGGTAAGGAAAACAAATTAAATGTTCTTACACTTCGTCCAGGTACATATAAATGAATGTTCTCTAATAATAACCTGCTATCGATAGAACCATTTAAAACTTTGTGTGTTAAGGATGTATAGGATGCTTCCTATATTATTGAATCATTTATAGGAATTTTTATTTTTAATTAAGAGAATTGTAAACTTATATAATAGTTGAATTGTAAGATTGTGAGCCTTCCAGCAGTGCTGAATTTCTTGTCAATTCGGGATTGAGGAATGCTAGAAGCTTCCTTTTGTATGTAGGTATTGAGCACAGGTTACAGGTCTGGGTTGGATAGGTACCATTCAACTCAGACATTGTGTTGCTCAATTTTGATTGGCCAATGTTAGCTTGATTAGATGGTGGGAGGGACTTCTAGATCCTTCCGGTGGCTTCAACCACGTTTTCAGGAGATTCTTTGCTGTGTGCTCAGAGAGTGTAGACGTATTAAGGTTTAGCCTACTCTTGCCGTTTTGATTTTTCGGGAAGAAGGTTGAGTTTGTTGAGTTGTAAGATTAAAATTTATTTTCAAAATTTAAAGTCTCAAGTTTGAATTAATTAATCTATAATAGTCATTTTAGTTACTTGGAGAAGTCTTCAGCAGATGTGCGAGGTACTGTGAAAGTTAGAATTTAATATTGAAATAGAAAATTACTTGATGATCTTTTCCTGTTCAATTTGGTTTAATCAGGAATAATCTACTGCAAAAGAAAATTTATTTAATCTTCTGAGATTCTATATATATATTAACAAGTTCCTAAATTTAACATTCAAAGCCAAGCGGATAATTCTAGATAATTCAATAATTTGTAAATTGGAAATTTACAGAAAATAAGTAGTTTGAAATTGATACAATTTTGACTTTAACTGGTTGGACATTGTCTTTGTTCATAAATTAAATATTAATATTATCTTAATTTGTTTGATTTTTATTTTGAGAAGAAGTCGTATTTTATTATTTGTTGTATTTTATATTATAAGAAGATTATTTTATTTTGAAGTTTAATGAAGATTTTTATTTTGATTTTGTGTTGAAAACATTAGCACTGAGAACTTGAAGGACACAATTATTGAATGATTGATTGATTGTTAGTTTTAAGACTGGACTTGTGAACTTTTGATGGGTTAAAAACATGAAATAATTGAGAATAAATTCTAAGTAAAAAAGATAGCTTGGCGTTGCTGTATTATTGATTTTAAATTTTATTAAAATTACTATTATTTTATACTGAGTTTAATTATTGAATTCCATTGGAACTTGTGCATTCTTAAAATAAAGGGTTATTAGTTCAGAACACAATTAATCGCTCTTATACTAAAACAAAAATAGTTGTGATTTGTTTATAGAAGATAACCTTACTATAGACACGTTACATAATTGCGCCACTCTGCTTGGTATAATTGAGCGATTGATGTAAAGAAGTTTAGAACAGTGATTGGTGTTTGTGTGAACTTTTAAGGAAGATTAAATTAATTGATAAATAATTTTTAATAAAAAATATTTCTGTGGAGAATAAACTGTAATGTAAAGTGACTTTGTGAACAGTGCTGAACTTTAATTAGTGAACGATGTCGCTGAAGGTGGACCTACTTATTAAAGAAGAACTGTTGTTTGAATTTAAATTTAGGGGTATTTATCGTAAACCGGTCTGTGGCCGTAGAGTCAAGAAAAAGATTATGACAACTTATTAAATTAAAGGTATTAGTCAATGTGGAACATCTTAGAGGGATATCAATATATAATGATTGTTATGGAAGATATGAATATATTCGCTTTGTTCCTTCCACTGCGTGAAATAAGATCAGGTAATGTGTTAAGAGCCCTAGAAAATAGTATTACTTAATAATTACTCATTACCTGAATGTATAGTGGATGACAATGCAACTTGTTTAACTACTGAAGAATACACATTATTTTTAATTAAAAGGGGAATGTCTACCTACGAAGTTTAAATCAAGTTTTAATTGTTTATTATTCTGAAAATAAAAGAGGATGGGCTAAATATTTGGGAAAAATTCAATTATCAGTAAATATTAAATTCAATGAAAGTGTGAAATCAACCCGTTTGAACTGTTGTTTAATTATAAACCAAATAATAGTTTAAGATTGAGGTGGAATCTGAAGAATTTAATAGATAATGAATTAAGGGGAAAGAATAAAAATAAATTAATTAGTGCAGTCAAAAATTTGAAGCAACAATGTTTGAAAAATCAGAAACTAAGTAAATATGGTAACAATGTTAGATTTAAGAAGGGTGATATTGTGTATTGTAAAGTTAATTTTCAGAGAAAGAAGTTGGATGCCATTAACGAAGGACCCTACAAAATTATTGCAGTAATTTTAGATGTCAGTTTTATGGTGCAAGATCTGAGAGATGCAAACATATATAAGCGAGTTCACAGCATGAACATGAAGCTGGTAAAACAATGATGGTAAAATGAATATAGGTGTAGAAAGTGTATGGTGTAAATTTCAGGGTAGGACATGGACTGTGAGTGTTTAATACATGAAACTTGTACGATTAATGAGTATGTAATAATGTGAGATTTTATAAACAAACCAATTAGTTATAGATATTACTAATGTTTTATGAAATCGACATACATGTTACCATATGAGTGAAAGTACAATGAGATATGTATTTACTTCACGCATACAGCTACACTATATATATATTTGGTGAATGTGAGTCCTACCCTTCCTGTTGTAATAACAAATTTGGATGGAAAAATAATCTGTATTTGTTGTGGAAATCCCAGGTTGTGGTCTATAACATGAAATTTTCCAACAACCCTGAGTAAATGTTTACACAGTGAGAGTGAGAAAGAACAACATGATATTACCTCATTATAAGCACTAAACTAAGATTAAAATAATTAGTGAAAAAGGATACAGCTTATATATAATTGTTACCTGGATTGGTTATCCATAATAACTTAACAAGTAACTAGCACTGAGTAAAATTAAAATAAAAAGAATTTAACTTGTATTAATTTGCACCACAATGATTACCAAAATTTTTAAAGAAAGAACATTATTTTAACAGAACTGCACTGCACAGTTAAAGATGAGAAGAGATGATCTTGTAGAAAGCTCCTTATGGTAAAGATTTGTGCTGTGGATTGATGAAGTTGTTGACTGACGAAATAAATGTATTTATGAAATAACTTAAACGTTTTGGGGGTATACAAAGAATTCTACTGAGTGAGTAAAAAGGGACATTTGATGATTTAACCTTTACAGATATACTTTTAAAGGGTTCTAAATAAATGTTTCATATGGAACCATTGCTGAGAACGAGACAAATTCAAAACCAGGGAACGAAGTTGTTGAGTGTGGACCAGGTGAAGGAGATGTCCGAGCTGGCCGAGGCACCGCAGTACTACTTCGGAAGCGACTGTCGATTATCAGTGGGGCCTCACAAACAAAGGACCGAGATAAGATTGTTAATTGCTCTCGATCAATAACCAGCACCGTTATCTACAGACTTTCCATTTCTAAATTCATCGAAATAGTTAGTTTTAGATTAATTACTTAACATTTAAATAAATGAATTATGTAAAAATAGGGATCTTTGTATTTACATAAATTTATTTCAAAATTAATCAATTGTTTATGTACTGACTAATATTTTATTGATTGTTGAACTAAAGTTGTAATAATTAAATAATTACTTTCAAAGATCTTTTAAAATTTTGATTTAATGATAATAAATATAAAACATCATTGTGTTTGCATCATTTGAATTTTGGATCATTGTATTTGCTTAAATTCATTTCAAAATTAATCAATTGTTTATGTACTGATTAATGTTTATTGATTGTAAAAGTAAACTTGTTATAATTAAATAATTAGTTTTAAGGATCTTTAAAACTTTTGACTTAATTGTAATAAATTCAAAATAGGTTATTATACTTTATGTACTTTTAAGGTACAAAACAAACTTGGAGAATTAAGGTTTTAAAATTCAAAGATTTGTAACAATAAATAATATTTTAGTAGTCTAATTGATGTTAAGAAACATAGTATATATATTTAACTTTCATTAATAATTCTTGTTTGTTTACATTTTAAACTTTGTTTGTAAACATATGTTCATCAGTTTTGGACTTAACCAAACATTAAATGTAAATATTTGATTTATATATAGCTGAGTCTGTTAGGTAACAAGATTATAGTGATTCTAAAATATTGATTGTTTTGATGTAGTGTAATTAAATTAACAGAATAAATTATGGTTTTCAATAGAATAATGTTTAGAGAAGTAACTTAGTGTTTTAAACTGTAAACTTAATTGATGATGTACTAATTTAAATATTCTGAACTTAAATTGAATTTAACTTGTTTTTATTGTAGGTGATTAGGTAAACATATTGTAAGTAATTGTAAGTAAACATATTGTAGGAAGAAATTATTCTTTGATCTGCTTGGTTTAAGGGATATTCAAGGTTGAACTTTGTAAGGTGAATGTTGTATAAAAAAAAATTTTTTTTTTATTTCTGGTAAAAGGTAGGTGAGGTCTAAAGCCTCTTGCTAATTGATGTTAGTAGTTTGTCCTCATTATTACTAAAGCCTCTTGCTAATTGATGTGAGTAGTTTGTCCTCATTATTAATAAAGCCCCTTGCTAATTGATGTTAGTAGTTTGCCCGTATTATTACTAGAAGCCTTGCTTCTAGCATTGAAGGTAGGGAGGATATAGGATGCTTCCTATATTATTGAATCATTTATAGGAATTTTTATTTTTAATTAAGAGAATTGTAAACTTATATAATAGTTGAATTGTAAGATTGTGAGCCTTCCAGCAGTGCTGAATTTCTTGTCAATTCGGGATTGAGGAATGCTAGAAGCTTCCTTTTGTATGTAGGTATTGAGCACAGGTTACAGGTCTGGGTTGGATAGGTACCATTCAACTCAGACATTGTGTTGCTCAATTTTGATTGGCCAATGTTAGCTTGATTAGATGGTGGGAGGGACTTCTAGATCCTTCCGGTGGCTTCAACCACGTTTTCAGGAGATTCTTTGCTGTGTGCTCAGAGAGTGTAGACGTATTAAGGTTTAGCCTACTCTTGCCGTTTTGATTTTTCGGGAAGAAGGTTGAGTTTGTTGAGTTGTAAGATTAAAATTTATTTTCAAAATTTAAAGTCTCAAGTTTGAATTAATTAATCTATAATAGTCATTTTAGTTACTTGGAGAAGTCTTCAGCAGATGTGCGAGGTACTGTGAAAGTTAGAATTTAATATTGAAATAGAAAATTACTTGATGATCTTTTCCTGTTCAATTTGGTTTAATCAGGAATAATCTACTGCAAAAGAAAATTTATTTAATCTTCTGAGATTCTATATATATATTAACAAGTTCCTAAATTTAACATTCAAAGCCAAGCGGATAATTCTAGATAATTCAATAATTTGTAAATTGGAAATTTACAGAAAATAAGTAGTTTGAAATTGATACAATTTTGACTTTAACTGGTTGGACATTGTCTTTGTTCATAAATTAAATATTAATATTATCTTAATTTGTTTGATTTTTATTTTGAGAAGAAGTCGTATTTTATTATTTGTTGTATTTTATATTATAAGAAGATTATTTTATTTTGAAGTTTAATGAAGATTTTTATTTTGATTTTGTGTTGAAACATTAGCACTGAGAACTTGAAGGACACAATTATTGAATGATTGATTGATTGTTAGTTTTAAGACTGGACTTGTGAACTTTTGATGGGTTAAAAACATGAAATAATTGAGAATAAATTCTAAGTAAAAAAGATAGCTTGGCGTTGCTGTATTATTGATTTTAAATTTTATTAAAATTACTATTATTTTATACTGAGTTTAATTATTGAATTCCATTGGAACTTGTGCATTCTTAAAATAAAGGGTTATTAGTTCAGAACACAATTAATCGCTCTTATACTAAAACAAAAATAGTTGTGATTTGTTTATAGAAGATAACCTTACTATAGACACGTTACAGGATGCTAATGAAAGTTTTCTTCTCAGAGACAGTTTAGGGACAGCAAAAATGTTTCTCAAATCGGAAGTAGGAAAATCAAAGGGACATGAACGAGAAAATCTTTTGAAATATAAATATCTTAGAAATTTGTTCTGGAGAATTTCTATTTTATCACAATCAGACTTGGGTATTGAATCCCACACTACCGCACAGTATTCCAATTTGCTTCTGATTAAAGTTTGGTACAACCTTATTATGGCTTCTGTATCTTGGAAAGACCTAGTATTTCTTTTAACAAACCCTAACAGCTTATAAGATTCAGCTATCAAGCTATATACGTGATCATTAAAAGTAAGAGTGGAATCAAATATTATGCCCAAGTCCTTTATTGTATTGACTGACTTTAACGGAGTACTTCCAATATGATATAAATTATTGATAGAAACATTTCTCCGAGAGTATGACATAGCAAAACATTTCTGGACATTGAGATATAATTTATTAAATAAACACCAGGAACTGAGTTGTAACAGATTTGTAACAGTTGTGTATCTAATGTACTGTTTATCTAGGTTTGACACTGATTTAGCAGTAACTCGTATGTCAGAAATTAACTGGGATGAGGCTTATTCAATTAACGATGTAGATGAGGTGGAGAAATTCATCACAAGCCATATCAAGTCTGTATATGATGAACTGGCCCCAGTAGTATGTAAACGAGTGACAAAGCAAAGAGCTGTGTGGAGAACTGACCAAATAAAGCAACTATACAATCAAAAAACAAGTTTAAGAAGATGCACAGTGCAAGTGGTGACCGTACAGACTGGAAAAACTATTCACATATAAGAAACAGACTAAACGGTTTGATAAGGAATGCGAATGAAAATTTCTTTGTAAAACATATTTCTGAAAATGCCTCTATAAAAGAGTTTTGGAATTGCATTAAAACAGGCAATGTTATTAAGAAAGGAAAATCATTCCATCTAACATGGAAATTGAAGAAGCTACATTGAAGTTACTGACATAGGGAACAATGGAATGGTTGATGATGAATTGTTGAGGTTTTACAAATCAAACTCTTTGAAAGAAAATGATCAAGATTTTAAGCTTAGTAGGATGTCCGAATACGAGGTTATGCCTGCTATGAATAGCATCAAATAAGATGCTGTAGGTTGCGACCAAATATCAATCAAAATGATAAAAGCAGCTAACTTCCATACAAAAAAAGCATGACCCAATTAGTAAACTTGAGTTTGGTCACTCAAAGCTTCTCTACCAATGGGAAGATTAGTATAGTTTACCCTTTACCGAAGGTCATATCCCCAGCTACTGTGCAGAATTTAAGACCAATTTCTGTTTTGCCTGCAATGTCTAAAATAATTTAAAAATCTTTATCAAACAGATGAATCAGTTCATAATATCACAGAATATTATGCCTAAACTTCAGTCTGGTTTTCGCCAAAGTTATAGCACATGTAAAGCCACATGTAAAGCTTTAGTCAATTTTTTGAGGATTTATTTAGAGCAAAAGATAGAAGAAAATATAGTTATTTGGTTCTTATGGATTAGTCACAAGCCTTCGACTCTATAAACCATGAATTATTGATTGATAAATTGAACTATGGGTTTGATCAAGACGTTCAAAATTGGTTGATATCTTATCTCCAAGAACGACTGCAGCTAACATAATTGGGAAATGAGTTTTCCTGGAAATGAGTATTACATGCAAAATTATTTGTTATAATCTCCTTAACTTTGATTCATGTTCAATATTTGCTATAATATCAACTATTGCTCATATAAAATAATTTTTGTCGCAATTACAATGTTTTTTTTCAGATGGTCGACTAGTTCATTTAAAAACCGGTGATTTACTTTACGGATGATCAATGAAATACTGCCTGTCATTTAGATATATAACAGTATAATTATTTAAAACCACGAATTAAGTAATGTCATTTTTGTATTATCTGTAAACCAAACATATTATTACTTGAAAGTAACAATGTCTAAATTATAAATTTCGCTCTTTTCAAATTGTATCTTTTATCAGATATTTTCAATATATGATCAATAAAAGTTAATTAAATATTTTAGCTTTAGGGGTTTCCCTCGCTGATAGAAAACTGTCATCATAAATAATTTTCGTTGAATGTGTTAGAAAGAAAATATATTGCTTTAAGAATTTGTGTCTCTATATGCAGTAATATTAATCACCATATTGTTAGTTATTTAAAGTGTGAAAGTAATTTAGTATGTTTGTAATTTATATTTTATATAAACTATAAATTAGCAGCTAATGGTAGTTCCTAGATTTGATAACGAATGTAGGCTGGTTCCAGTGAAAATTATTTCTCTTTCCCTCTCTCTCCGCAATATTTCCACCAGGTACTGTCCTGCAGCGGATTTCAAAAATTGCATTCACTATGACACACACACACACACACACACACACACACACACACACACACACACACACACACACACACACACACACACACACACACACACACACACACACACGCACGCACGCACGCACACGCACACACACACACACACACACACACACACATACGACAACTACTAATATAAAGAATTTTCAGCATTATGTTTTAATTGAGGTAACACAATGGCTCAGTTTTATCTGTTGGAGGCTATAACACCAGCCCAGTTGTAAACCTTGCTCCTCCGGCTGTGGATTGAGGACAGATATACTAGTGGCCAAGTCGTCTTGTCCTATACTCATCAATGGCCACTATCCAGCTGGGCTAACAGCGCTTTGTGGTGTGTCTACTAACATACGCGGTAATGTATGAAACGTCTCTAACTCTCCAACTGTCTCATATAAATAACACCAGCCCATTTGTAAAGCTGGCTCCTACTGTTGTGGCTTGACGACAGATATACTAGTGGCCAAGTCGCCGTGTCCTATACTCATTAATGGCCACTATCCAGCTGGGCTAACAGCTCTTTGTGGTGTGTACACCATTGAATGCAACAAAGTCATAAACAATTTAGTGGGATAAAGCAATCTTAATGGGAACTGTTAAATGTGTGTTACAACTAAAATAATTTTCGCCACTTTACTAGTACATAATTAAATTATGAATTACATCATGTCTGTTTATTAATTATATAATTTTAAAACTCCCTCTAAAATAAATAAGACATTTAATACGTATTGATCTTTGTTCAACATTTAGGTATTATTTGAGGGCAATCATCATTATTTATCATTTCTTCAGTCATTATAAGATAAAGCTAACTTCGCTAGTAATCTGATGTCATCAGCCCTAGAAAATATTGGAAATAGGTCATGTTTCCTGAATCAATATATTATTCCGTATTTTGTTATATAATTATAATATGTGTCGGTTGAACATCTTAGTAGTTTATTCAGTGATATTAGCCCTACACGAGCGCTCGCGCGTGCGTGTGTGAAAGAATGGTGCGTGACCAGCAAATCATACCTTTTTCTTGCCATTTGATGTATATATACATATTTAGTTCACTGTTGTTAATGATTGTCAGAACACGTGCTGGGCATTTGTTTGTAAAGTATTTGCTATAGTTACTGTTCAGAGCTGACGACCCAAGAAAGGGTCATGTAATAGACCCTAAGATGTGAATCCACATTAAACATGATTGCCTGGAACTAAACTACAAAGTAGGTTCTGGTGTCTGCCACTTCGACTTTCTTGCCCGTTTGTCGTATCGGTAGCCGTACAGAGTTTTCTTACTAATCACAACCTCAGCTGGTCGCGTTGTCTGCCAATTATACATACTGCCGTTATCGCCGCATGCTTCTAACAATTAGTTTTTGTTACCTTAGGGTTTTTTCAGTAGCTCCGGTGGTTAGAAACTTCCATAATCTGCTTATTACAGGATGAGGGTGCCTCTCGTTCTCTTGGGTTCGAGACCTCGTAGGATGAATATGAGTTGAATTAACTAGACAGAGTGGTTAGTCAAAGCTGGCTAACCCGCTCCCTCAATTTTGTAGCAAGATATTGTAATTTAGTATCGTACATACCTATCCTAAAAGATCAACGTACGTCTGAAATAAGGTAATTTGGGCCCGCCCAGATACTTCCAAATTCAGTAACATTACTTTAACTTCATACCAAAAGTCATAATTTAGCAAATATAGAAAAGTTCTAAATAAATTTAATTTTTTCGTATATTTAGTTTTATAAATAACAAATACTCTCTACTGTATATAAATATATCACCAAAATAGAAGTTAATTTTGAATATGTAGAGCGATAACAGTCAGGATAAATATGTTAATAGTTTTTTAATATATTTTGTCCATTCTAACTAAGGATTTTCAATCATCCAATTAAAAATAATAACCTGACAAGATAGTAAGGTACTTGAGTGTAAAACACAGCAAGTACAAGGTAAATATTCTTGGGTACGAAATGTTAATATTTCTTTTTTACAATTCGTCGAGATCAATATTACATCCTATATATAATATTATTGTAAATAGTGAGCTTAAATTATTCTTTCGAAAAGAATTTTTGTAGCTTATCGTTTCTTCACGAAGCCGCTGGGTCGCTTGACGTACGTTGGCACCAGCGTTCTTTAGTTTTGTGCTCTATTCGAGCTAGGCGCGAGTTCGAGCGAACTATTGTTCACTTTTAATTTTAATTTCGGTTAGCGTATCCTTTAAAGTCCGCTGGGTCGCTTGACGTACGTGGGCACCAGCGTTCCTTAGTTTCAAACTAAAATTGAACTAGCAAATCTCGTTTTTCGGAATGTTTAGGTAGGTGGGCATTCATCCTAAAACAAATGCTGACGCCTTTCTTTTATTTCCTTTCGTTTCCTAGTCGTTGATGATGAAAGCCTGTCGATCCGTTGATCGTCGGTGCTATATTTGCTGCGGCTTTTGATTTTACATTGACTCAGGTCTGAGCTGAACTTGGAAACTACCTCTCCCTTCAAAAAAATGAATTTTTCCCCTCTCGAATGTTTTATCCGGTGTCGTAGGGTAATATAGTATATAAACTATTTCTACCCGATTTAACCGTTATAGTATAACTTCTGATATGTCGATGTCACTTATCCGGTGGTAAATGTATGTCTGTCTATATGTATTTCGTGGGATATCTCAAGAACCAAATTAGCTGTGGACTTGACATTTGGCACGATACATCACTAATTCGATGAAAATATTTTTTTCATATGATGTATACGTACCTCCACGGGATTTGACTGAGCGTCAGTGAAGTTTTCTGCTGTATGATATTTCTAGAACGAATAAAGCTATGAACATGAGATTTTTGCATTTTACTTGAAATTCACGTTAACAAGACAGTTCAATTACGGGTTATATTCCCCCATGGGAGCTGGCTGAGCATTAGCAAAGCATAAATAGTAGACAGGGATAGAGTGAATTCTATATATGTTCATAGACACCACACCCTCCAAGAAAGAACCCCGTGAGTCTTAACCCCCGGTAACATTCACCTCTCCGAGAATTTCCAAGGATGATCGAATAATCTCCTGGGTAATTTAAACCCTATGATCAAGTTAATAATCTGATAAACATTATTACCTTTGATGAAGTATTCTTCTGGTAATAAAAACAGCTTGTCGAAACCCTTGTATTCCATACTTACAGAGTGTAATCTACTTACTTGTATGCTGTAGATTTACAATTAGGTAGAGTTGTAGCTTAGACGATAAGCTTGCTAGAAAACATATTAAATCTGGTTTGATTTACTCTACAAATTAAAAACAATTTGACCAGTGCAGTCTTTTTACCAAGCTCTGTACCAGCTAAGCAAAAGGTCATAGCTTATATCTTGGGGCGTAATCGAAAATTAAATTTCGTACAAGAAAGGTTCAGTCACTTTTAGACGTATCTCTAACGTTTAAGTAAAATAACGCCCACAAAAACAAAAATTTTGTTAAATCCAAAAAATAAAACTACGGTCTAGTTTTTACTTCCTGACAAACCTCGGGCTCTAAATGAGAGCTCAAATGGCTTGTAACGCATTTCACAGTTATGTATGAAATAAATAATTTAACGTATTTAATATAGACATGTAACACATTCTTATACAAAAAAGTTCACAAAAAATTATAAACTTTTAGTTAACTTATCGCCATTCGTTAACATTTTAAAAATAACAGTAAAACATTTGATAAACTGTAGATAGTGGTAAAATAATCCTGTCTTTTATACTTACTAATTGGAATGTATACATACAAGGTGATAATACCTATTCATTTCTGCAATGATTTGACTACTAATGTTTCAATAAATTACTAAAGCATTAATATTCAGAGAAAATATTTATCACAAGTACATACAGCTACTATAAAAAATGTATTAATATGAATAGGAGTAAAACTAATTCATCTCGATCTATATGGAAAGTAAGAGAAACCCCTACCTATACTTTTAAATGAATAGAGTAGTGTAACATGGTGATAAAGGTTATTGCTGTAACACGAATCTAGTATTTTAAAGTAACCTGGATGTTACATTTAATAGGCTTATATGAATGAAGGTAGCAGATATATAGACGGTCTGTCGCTAACCCTCCAAGACCATAAATATTTTAGACGGGGTATTACCAGCAACAATAGAAAATGACACTCCTTTTGTTTGAATGTTCATTTAATTAACCGTAATACACCTCACAACATCCGCTGTTCTAAGGGCGGTGTGCAATAGAAAGTTTTAGAAAACCCTTTCTGGAAAACCCATCATTTTTTGTACCCATCATCGGTTGGTCAAATACCGTTCTTTCTGGGGGCTGACTTCTTTTGTCTACGGACCTCGCACATTTAGTAGCATATATGAATTTTTTAACATACTGAATATTATACATGACGGTTATGTGTTCGTCCGTAGCTGCAAAATGGATTGACTTTGATTCTTAAACTGTTACACACAATTTGTAATTTTATAAGAAATACGTAAATTTTTTCAAGTGCAGTTAGAAATAATGTGAATGTTCCTTATCGAACAAGTCTCTTGGTAAACACACCTAAAGTCTTGATATTTGCATACGCACTGCTTACTTCTACATAGCTTTTTAATATATTGTACATAACGGAGTAATATAAAATATTTCAGATTTTCTTAAAATTTATTATTTATTTTGAGTTAATAAAAAACATCACAAATTCAAGTTTGGAAGCTATTTTGTTGCAAATAATAAAAAAAAAGAAAAGAATACATGTACATTAAAATTGTTAAAAAATGAGGTGCAAGCCAAACAGTTTATGCAATATATTTAAGATTTTATAATACAATGTATTGTATTGATAAATAAACCCCAAGTCATACAACAGAAGATATGTTAGAAGCTTTCACATTTTTATTGCTCTTGAAGGCTTGCAAAGAAAATAGATACGTCACTATTGATCCCGCCGACCTAGAAAGGCAGTACTATAGACAAAAGTGTTACCGCCTCACCTTTGACCTTGGTCATTACCGCCCGATCACGTTACAGCTTCCCACCCACCATTATGTGACTTTTTTGCCACAGTATTAATATTAATAACTTTAGATTAAATATAATTATTATTGATTCAAATTCGAAAATCTCAGTAAAAAAGATGCCACTAATGGATTTCTTGAGACATATACGGGGTATTTATACTCACAATATCAGATATCTTATTTATAGAAAAATTATTTCACCAATGTCTGCATATTTTCAGAGTTCAGTCCGGTGGGGCAAGGGACATTGTTAAAAGTAAGTACTGTTTAGTTTACATATTACGATTACAAAAGAGGTAATTTTGAAAGTGAATAAATAAACACAATCGTTCGGGTTTGTTGCTCATAATTCTTCAAGCTATTCCTCTTGAAATATTGTAAATGTAGAAATCTCTCGTCTACCCTTCGCTATTTTTCTTTAGTGCAGAACGTCGTCTTTGGCATTCCCAAACATCGATTCGTGTCCTCTCCTATGCTTCTAACGATTGGCACTATACATATATTAGTTATTGACAGATTTCGGGTATTTGCCATCGTTGGATGTTACAAAAGTTATAGCGCAACGTTTCGAGGATTGGAACATATCCTCTTTCTCAGTTTGGAGGAGGTATTATATCATAAAAATATAAAGAACAGAAAGAAGAATAGAAGGAAAAGAAAAGGATTCAAACATACCCAAAAGCTGCTTGTAGAGAAGTCAAGTCCTTGTCACTGCACAGAACACAAGTCACGAGTAACAGAATGACAACCAAAAATCATACCAGCAGCGGCACGGGGGAAAGTGGAATAAATGATTTATATTCTATGAAAAACAAACTTTCAGGTTACAAAATTAGGTAAGGATTTCACAGTTACCCATTTTATATCTATTTTGGTGTTTAAATTGCTGTGGTAATATCTCTGAATGTTTTGTTGCCTTCCGCTTTGTGAAGCCATTATAAACAAACCCCGTCCAGCGTTAATGCCAACCTGCGTCTCCAATTTTAATATGAGAATGAGGACTCTTTGTGTTACTCGTCATACCACGATTGGGTTTTAAAGTGGTTGGAATGAGTATACTTTGCGTCTTTGAATAAAAAACGCCTAATCCTAAAAATGAATGATATATTTTTCGCTTCAGTTATATTAAAGACATGTCTATCCCGTATGAACTTTTCCGTTTTTTCCTCTAGTTTAAATCAACGATACATGAAAAACTATTCCTCTTTCTTGTACAGTCAATACTTTTACGAAATCCGTTTAAAAATATGTCACCGGAAACACCGAAGGGATGGGCTATGAGGGAAAGTTAGATGTTCCTAAGTAAAGTGGTGGAAAAATTTCAAAAAGGTGGTGGAACACGTGGCTAAGGAAATAGGTGACGCGACATAAATCGGAGCACCTAAAGTTATGGAAACAGTCAGTTTCATTACATTATAAAAGTAGTCACTATAAAAAAACAATAAAGTGATAAATGTTAAAGGGATATCCAAAGGCTACTAAAGGTTTGATGCTTTTTAATGTTAAGGATGTAAGCTACTCTAAGAAAAGGAAATTCAGCGTAGTAAGTAGAAAGTTTTTTTTGAAAATCCGCTAACCCCATCAGAAGTTATACATTACGTTATTATTCTTCAAACGTCAGGATTCACGGTCGATGTAGACAAAGTATTCTTTAAACTTACTATTCACATTTCTTTCCTGGCGTGGCTAAGTTATAAGGGATCGGGGAATGGTTTCAGCCTTTTATACACTTTTACACAGTACACAAGTAAAAGTTTGGCATTGCAAGTCAAAGAAATAATTATAAACCATAATATATTATTCTTCCTGAAAGTGATAAATTAAAACACGAATACCTTGCAAAACAGGCAATATTTCACTAAAATATATGAAGAGTTAAACCGACGTATACTCATATATATACCTAAAAAGGTCATGTACTTCATTTATAACAAGTAATTAATTACTGATGTAGCCATTAACACCTAGACGATATCACTAGCGTAATTTGTATTTTTAAAGAAGTAATTTTAGCTGTATACGGTGGAGCTTGACTAAAACGCTTAACGGGCTGCCCGTCACTCTTCTATTCATCCTTTGACTCTTGACCATATAGGCCTTCGCCAGCTTGACACAAAGGAAAATTGACAGCTGTTACCTTAAACCCTGCAATTCTACGTACGAGGACTTAAGGCTTCTTTTATATGCACAGTTATAAACCTGGTGTTTTCTCGGCTGCCCTATAGTATTGTGCTGTAGTGAACACAATCCGTTTAGCTATTCCTAGAAAAGAATAGGCCCTTTTGATTTAAACTATTGTCACTCAGCAAAACACAATGTATTTAGCATTAAAATTATCTTGTATTAAAATAATTGATGATTTTGGGGAGGCAGATTATACTCATTTACAAATTTGAATTCTTCTAATGGATGTGCGTTTGCGGTAAGTAAATAAAGAAGACCAAGTTCATTTAAATGAACTTTATAAACTTCAAAAATCCATCAGTGTGTCTTTTAATAATCAATTTAAATTTAGGAAGAATAGATGTACAAAAACGTGATATTAACTTTTAACAACCAAATCTAAAACCTAAACTAACATACCTCGGTAGGGTTAAAATACTGCACTTTTCTAATTTTATCACAGAATTTCTTTTACCGAATTTAGGGCTAAAAAAAAATTTCAAATGTAAATCTTGCGTCAAGTAACACATTCGTTTAAATATCTTTATGAAAGAAAATATTAGTGAATCTTAGCGGTTTATATTTTACTCCATTACATTACATTTCTAGTATCAATGTATTTTGTAACTATATAAATAGAGAAATGTTGCAACGCTGGATCTGGAGATTTTGTAAGCTGCCCTCCAGTCCTATACCCCTCTTCAAACCTACCTATAGTGTAGAATACTGAATAAGCACATCAACAACTATTATCAGTAAATGATTGAACATTTTTAGTGGCAAGAAACAGTTAACTAAATGTTTTGTGCTGGAAGCAATGGGTACTTTAAAGCATTAGTTCAAAGTTACAAGTAAAGGTAAGTGTAACTATAATTCCTAATTCAAATAAAAAATTCTTCTTAAAAACAAGCAAAATAAATAATGATAATACAATAAAGTTAGATAAAATAACAGGACATAACATATAGAAAAGAAAAATTCCAGGAAAGCAATATCAAACACATATAAGAATGTGTTGTGTTTCCTTTTTAATTAAGGTGTACAAAATACATCTGTAGCTATAAAATGGTTCTCGGGAGAAAGAAGGTTTGTAATTTTCAGGATATTCCTTTTACAAACTGTGATAATAACTTGTGCACTTGTTTCAAGCACCAGTTTGGGCAATACAATTTTTACTATGATGCTTCCATTAGACGTTTTTCCTCACGACAATGATTCCACCCTAAAACTGCAAAAAAGTTAATTTTTAAATCCTGGCTTTTTCTTTAGTGTGTTTTATCAAATATGTAATAATTGTTCATGTTTTTAATATAGTGGACGTGACTAACTCTCCTTTTCTTTTCAGGCCTTAGCCAAATGTCTCTGGTCTATCTCTTCAAGAACTAGATAAGTAGGGTTGGAGTTTTACCATCCTTCCGTGGTTGCAGTCGGGGGACCCGATAAATCTCCATCTCATCAAATGACACACAGATGGATTCAACAAACGCTCAAGACAGTTTCTATCACAGCTTCATTTTTCATAGCCTTAAGCCCTTGGATCTACAGATTACAGAAACGGTTATAATGGTTATTTTAGCTAATACTTGTTCCATTGCAAGGATGGTTACAATTTCCTTTTGACTCCTGCTTTCTCAGAGTTCAGTTTTCCTCCCATAGTATCTTTATTTTCCAAAGTAAAACCTCGTCACTTTTATTGAAGAAAGATATGGATTCTTGAATTTTATCCAATGCATCCTTCATACTTGTTTGAGCTTCAATTTGATATTATATAGACTCTAAGTTGCTTAACCACTAAACTCAGTTTCATCCAGTGAGGTAATGTCATCTTCGTTAGTATCAGAGTTTGTACGACATTCTTTTTTCGTTTGTCTGCAGGTTAGACATTTCCAACTAATCTGGGAGCCCTTACTCATGATTTCCAATGGAATATTCTGCACGGAACACTTAGCAAAAAAGGAACCCTGACTTGAATTGGCCTCATTCTACATAGTCACCATCAATGTTGGTAACTCTAGTGCATTTGCCACAGTTGGATGGTCCCCTTCCGTCTATTCTCTTTAAATACCGCTACATAATAATGGTATCACAATTTAATAACTTTATTATTCTACAAATTAGAAATTTATGGTAGAGCTAAAAGTAGGGCTAGGTGTCTTGACCAGCAAAAACCACCTCAACTATAAATTGCAAGGATGGCAAATGTCTCAAAACCGATTAATGTGTATAATTAGGAGAGTAGCTCAAAAAATTACTCCCCTTCTACGTTATAGCTAATGAATTGTCTCATTATTATCAAGAAAATCTTCCCAATCTAAATAAAATTTATAATTAAATATTGTTTTCTTAATAAAGGTAAAGTGCTTATTCCAAAAACAGACTTCTTTGAGGCTAAAAATATATATTTCGTTGTACAATTTTCCACTAATTCAAGAGCCACACAGGATTATAAGTGACCCTTGATTCTGAACGCGCACACGCCGCAACACGTACATTCCGGCCTACCTGCCGTCTCTGTGCCACCAAATCACATAGTAGGCATTAGTCTGCAAAACTGCAATTGTTGATCATTTTTATGTTCGGTGAATGTTTTAATATTTTATTTAACCTGAGTTTTTAAGTAAATACAGTCCAAACACGAAATAACTACGACATTCATAAATATAGTGAATAAAAAGTGACAGCAGGTAGGCTGGGTTACGCGTGTAACGGTGGGTGTGTGTCTGGGCGCGAGGATCGCAAAATGCTCAGGGCTCTTGACGCTCTGGAGAAACTATGTTAAAGAACGTATTAACACCCAATCATTTATAACCTAATTGTAATTGGCACAATTTAATCCTTGATATGGTAAAATATGTAATGGTTGCCTTTCTACTTTAAACTCAATCTGGTTTATAACTTTGTATTTTTCTATACTCGTTACGATGTCAATTGCATCTAACACGTGTGAGTCATACGCTCTATTTTGTCGACCAGTCTCAGAATTCAAGCTGTGGTAATCAAATATTATCGTGAATGCCCTGGATGGATAAACTTTCCCGGGAACAAATAACTTAAGTGAACTGAAAATATCAGCCGTAGTACATCGGTTGATGCGTTGAGTTTTCCTTCAAGGTCATTTAATTAAATAAAAAAAAAATACCTAAACTATGTATTACATAGCATGTAATCCTAATGCCATCGTAGCACGAAGCTGGCTTGAGAAGAACGCCCTACATACAACATTGAATAATGAAGCCCAGAAATGTTTTTTCCACTCTAAGCGTCATAATTATCACAGTGATTCAACTCAGTTATATAACGCGTACTGTTAACTAAGGAGTCAGGACAAGTTTTAGTATTTAAAGAAATCAATAACTCACAGATGATTTGTTTTTTAACGTTAACTCCGTTTATTTACAATGGGCACTATTGCCGAAGAAGTCTTCTTTTCTTGCTGGAGTTTCAGCGAAATTCTTTATTCAGAAAGCAAGTCATATTTTATGTTAAGTTAGGTATTCCTATGGTATGTATTACCACCTACAGTACACTTTACAATGGTACATAAAATGTCAAACTGATACACCTAATACTAAAATAGTTTGCTTATTGAAGCTTTAGTACTGGTTTATATTTGCCGTTATTACAGTACCGTGTTTTAATGTCAGATATAATAATGAGATAAACTCACTTAAAAAAAAAATTAGTATTATCACCCGTATTTGTTAATTGTTTGAATAAAGCCAAAATAAACTATTTTCCACTCAGTTCCATAAACGGTATGGAAAATAGTATTTTCAAACAATGATAAATCAAATTTTGCGCCGTAGTGTTCTATAACAAAATATATTATATTAGTTTTTATATTTTTGTCTAAAAAATTTTTAATAAGACCATATATATATGTGTGTGTGTGTGTGTGTGTGTGTGTGTATCTATGTATATATATATATATACATATATATATATATATATATATATATATATATATATATATATATATATATATATATATAAGTAGATAGTAATATGGGGTTCTTGGCGCACTTTCGGAGCCAACCGAAAAGCAATGTAAAATACTGTTCAATGTACCATAAAGGAAGCTGAGAAATAACACAGCAAATCTCAATGAAAAATTAACCGAATCTACAGTCGTTCGTCTCCAAAAGCGATCGGTACATTACTATCTACTCTGTGGAATGAAAAATTAACCAAATTTACAGCTGTTTGCTTCTACTTTCTTAAGCTGTGCTTTGTAAAATGTTGTCAAATCTGCTACGAATAAAGGAAAAATCTTCGAAATCTTAATAAAATTTAATCAATTTAAAACATTTTTACTTAAAACATACTGTACTTTAATAAAAAACTTTTCTACTAAATAAACAACATGAACTCACCAAGCTCTCTTCAGTTTCTAGCATTTCAAAAACTTACAAAGAAAGACAATTTTAACGAGTTCAACGAATTACCAAAACATTTTAAAGAACAATTGATACTTTCCTTAAATGATACAGAATTCAAAGAACTTGTAAAGTCTTTTGCAGAAAAAATGTCTAATGGAGTGTTTTACTATCGGCAAAAAACTAAAAAAGTAAGGGATTACATATTTAATATAATTACGAAAGATATTGAAAAGAAAGTAAAAAATAAACAAACAGAGAGTTTTCATCGTTTTTTTATGACATTTTTCCCATATTATACGTTCTTTCAAGATAATCAAGACTTAATTGATGAATTTCTTAGGAATTTTCGTGAGTATCAAGATTTATCAACACAATTCATTAAAGAGCATTATAGAATTTTTCTTATAGAATATAGCCACATTTTGTGTGAAACAAAAGGTATTACTGTAGATAATATTCCATGTGATTCCTATGAAGAAAGACACCAACTATGGTTATCAAAACAGTACTATGACGTGGGGAGGGACTGCAAGTTTTAGAGTTAAGACTTTATTCTACAAAGTTAATTGTTATAATTTCTTTATCTTTAATAGTCTTCTTTCCAGTAACAACCAAGTGTAATTTTTCATTTTTGTTTAATTCTTTAATCTTTTTCTCATCCAAAACAGTCAAAAATCTGTTCGGTAAGTGTACTTTACAATCTTCCAACTCGGCAATTATTGTAAACCCGAATTTATCTTTCATTTTCTCCAAATTCAAGATTCTATGTTTCTTCCTTTCTTCCAATTCATTTAACTTCTTATACTCTTTAAACTTACATTCTCCAATATCATTTAACTCTTTCAAGAACTCCATTTAAATAGAAAAAATTTAAAGACGGAAAAAATGAAATTTGCTAACAATCACTCGAGAAGTCGGGGAGAATGTGAGTAAAACCGCATTCTTTTCACGAGGTTCTTCGTTTAATTTCTCCAAATGTACTATAAAATCATCAAAGATTTCAGGCTTAAAATCGTAATCAAATTCAATATCCAAATAGTGAAAGATTATAGGTAAAATCTTTTCATAATAAACGTGTGTATCGATACCTACAAACCTAATGTATTCTTTGAAAAGGAAAATAATTTTGTCAATGGTTCCAAGAGATAAGTAAAAATTTTTATTCTGTTTTCTAAATTCTGTAACAAATTTTGTTTGCTTCTTGTCTCCGTATTGTAATTTCATAAGCAGATTATTCAAATGTGTTAGTTTATTTCGAAATTTCTTAGGTTTAGGTCTTTCGTTCAAAATTAAATTACAACCTCTACAAACTAAATATTTTTTATCAATAATTTCTCCTCTATTATAACACTTGTAACAGTTGGCATTATACTCTTCCATTTAAACAGAAAGATTTTTTGTTTAAATGGAGATTATGGAACTAAGTCTGCCGAGATATAAATTTTTCAACGCAAATGTTTGTGTTTACATTTCTACAACAGAGATAAATAAAAATAATTTCATTCTATTGTACAACTATTTAGGATATTTTGTCTATGATTACAAAGATTATTACGGAAGAAATCGAGATTTTTCAGTGGCGAAAGAGTATATTTTTGAAGTATTAGAGGGAATGAAAGAGAATAATATGAACATCATTAACTACTGAATTTCTCTAATATCGTTCTTAATCACATCATAGGCTAAAAATTTCTCAGAAACCACAACCACATAACAAATCGCGTTTGTAACAGCTTTTTGAAAATCCATGTTGATAATTATATCGTTCTTTGAACCAGAAATATTTGTCATACTCTTTGTTGTATCAATGACATAAATAGGTCTATTCGCTAAAAATTCTTTAGGATTGTAATACATTTCCTTATTATTACAGTAAACTTTCTTAAAATCTTGATACATCTGATACATGATTCTGAAAAGACCTCCGGAAATGTTTAAATTTTGTAATTCATCTGGATAATAAGAACCGTTCAATTTTACTCTGATATTTTTTACATCCAAACTATCAAACTTTGAAGGATTTTTTTCTTGATTATTCTGTCTATCTGTTTGAAAACCTATGATAACGAACTTGGGATTGAAGATATTTCTATAAATATTTGTAATATCGAACGAATAAGTTGTTCCGGAAATACCTTTTTGTTCAATACATTGCCAATCTAGAAAATTAAACATAATGTTTTGACTTTTTGTAATTTCATCAATCAACCTTATTTTACTCGTGATTTTATAATCAATCATTAGAACTCTAATAAAAAAATCTGTAATTGTTATTTTTCCATCAACAGGCATAACATTTCCAGTTGCAGTCTTCAGAATCACATCATCGTCTTCTGCTCTTATAAAACTTAGATAAAATCCTCCTTTATAGATCGGAATAGTAACATTTTCAAAAAATCCTAATCCAAAATGAGATAAATTTCCAGCTGCTTCAAAAACACCAAATTTAAAATCTGATTCAAAGCCATTAGAAGTTTGAGAAATAACATCACTTTTTGAATACGAAATAGTTCCTTTAATTGTGCTTAATTGGCCACAGTTTTCGACTTCTTCTATCAATTTATTGTGTTTTCTTACTTCAATCTTAGAAAATAAAAACGGTATAAAATTATCGATTAATCTAACATTATCAGTTCCAAGATATGCTTGACCATCTTGTTTTGTTAAAGTTCCAGAAATATAAAACTGGAAGTTAGACGAGCAAAAGTTATCTCCAAAATCAATATTAAACTCAGTTCTTTTATTCGGTTCATTCAAATGTTGTTTACTAATTGGATAGAAATTTTTAAACTCCGCCCTTTCAATATCACTAGCATATTTTCTGTAGTCCGCCATTTAATAAGAGAAAATTTAGAAATTTTAAACATCGTGTATCATTTTTTCATCGATCTAATGTACGTTTTTATAAGAAAAGATATAAATTTTAGTAAAATAATTAAAAAGATTAGAGTCATTTTTAATGATCTACTTCGTCATATTCAGGATTCTCTTCCTTAAATTTTGCGATCTCGGTCACATATTTCAATAAAATCTGCACAGGATAGTAACCGCTATCTATAATATTGTTCAAATCAACTGTATCTTTATTTTCATCCAAAAATTTTATACTCAAGTGTTGATAGAGACAAAGAACAGACATATGATCTTTTAATTGATAATGTATATTTTCTTGAATGAACTCTGGGGACAGATTTTGATATTTTGCAATGTTATACCAATTTAACTTATTAATGTACAATCGCATCATATCTTCGGATAATTCATATTTTTGAGAAATATCATCCCAATGTTCTTTTTTCAAATATCTTTCGTGTTGCATGATAAAAAGATCGAAAGCACTGTAATGTCCCGCCATCTCTATTTATTAAGAAAAAATTTCAAAATCAAGTTTTTATAAATTGGCTCTTTTTAGTGTTACATTCAGCACATTTTCCAGAAATTCTCTTAACTCCATTGATGTTTGCATAGTATTTTATATCATTTGTTGCAGTTTTTTCTTTACATCTCACACAATATATGAGCGCCATTTATATAAGGAAAATTAGTCATCATAGCCGCCTAATCCATTAAATCTGTTATCAATATTTTCAAAAGTTTTATTAACATCTTCTTTAAATTTATTAAAGTTTTCTTCTAGTTTATTTACTTTATCGAGATATAAAGAGTATCGATCATCTATTCTTTTAAGTAATTCATTATTATGTGTTACTTTCTCATTGAAACGTGTAACAAAATTTTCAAAAAAGTTTACTTTCTCATT
The DNA here is from genome assembly GCF_021130785.1 of Homalodisca vitripennis. Lineage (NCBI taxonomy): Eukaryota > Metazoa > Arthropoda > Insecta > Hemiptera > Cicadellidae > Homalodisca > Homalodisca vitripennis. The sequence goes on along the minus strand of NW_025777739.1, from coordinate 42,505 downwards.
GAAACGTGTATCAAAATTTTCCAGAATTTTTGTAACTGTTTCATTAACATTATTTTTATATGTATTAAAGTTTTCTTCTAGTTTATTTACTTTATCAAGTAATTCACCAACATCGTCTACTGATCTTTTACTTCTTTCATCAAGTTTTTCATAGACTTCTGTTGTAAAATCTTTAACATGCTGTTTATGATTCTCATAATTTTGTTTTAGTTCATTAAACATTTTAATAGGATCTTCTAATTGAATCATTACAACAACATCAAATGGATTAATTCCTTTACTAACACCGCTAATTCTTTTTCCTTTAAAATCTAAGGCATTTTTAACATTCGGATCATGTAAATCAACAATATCGATGTTTTCTGATAATTTTAGAGGTTTTAAAATTTGTTCTTTAACAACAACATCATGTTTGTCAATACCAGGTCGAACACCGACAATTCTTTTCTTATTAGCCAAACTAACATAATTCTTTTCAACTTTGATCGCTTCAGTAATTTTATCAGCTTTTTCGATATGAGACATTAAATTGGTAAATAATTTGTTTACACCATCATCAACTTCTTTTTCCAATGTTTTTATTTTATCAGCAACTTCATTTGAACTCATGAAATTTGCAAGTTTGTTATCATATTCTGCTTTAAAATCTTCAATCTCGACAGCAAACGTATCTGAATCTGGAAGGTTTTGTAATAAATTTTCTAACTTGTTATCAAACTCATTTCTCAAACTATCAAAATTCAAACTATTATCTACATTTTGAATAATTTGTGTTCCAAATACGTCAAAAATATTTTGTGAATCCATATTTATTAAGCAATAATTTGTTATCAACTTCTTTAAAATCTTTACCATTACTCAGTTCATTCAAAACAAAAATACACAAATGTCCACAAATTGGGGGATCGTTATAGTCTTGAATCTGAGAGTCATTGTAGTAGACGCTTGATTTTTTCAAATATTTGATCAATTCTATCGGCGGTTTGTCCTCAATTCTTCCATACGAATCAAAATAACAGGCATTCTTATCATTCTTATAATAACAAACCCAATGCGTTCCACTTCCCATAATCGAGTCTAAATTCACAATTCCACATTCAAATTTCTTAACTTTTTCAGGTAATGTATCGCGCATAAAAATTCCTCTAAAATGTTTAATGTTTTTGCAGATTTCTTCCAATTCTCCGAATGTTAAGGGTTCAAATTTTTTTTCCGATGTTTGATTTCACGTAATTCAAAGTTTTTTCATCTAATCCAGATCCTGTAACATCTTCCAACTCTTTATCTAACCAATTTAAAATGTTTCGAACAATAGGAATCACATCTTTTTTAACGATTGGAGCAGCTTTACGAACATAAGGAACAACATTTTTAACAACTGGAATATTTTCTCCAAAATCTAATAAATCTTTCAAAAGTCCACCATTTTTAAGTTCTTTCAACTGATTATAAGAAAATTCTATTCTGGTTCCTTTATTGTTTTTCTTATGTTTTTCGAGTTTATTGTATTGTCTATTTGTTAAAAATATCTTATCTTCGCCATTTTTTAATTGATCTATTTTAAATTGAATACTAACGGGTATTTTCTTCTTAAAAGCGGATTTTATTTTTTCTTTCTGATTTTTGCTGAAATTTACGTTCACCTCCATTTATGTAGTTAAAATTTCAAGTTCTCTTCGATTCCCATTCCTAGTTTTCTCTTCAAAAACATTGCTCCAGCTGTTGGAAGCGCAACAAATCTTTCACCTAAACTAGCATCTTTTGATAAAAATCTATCCATTGCCTTATCTTGCAAAACTTTATCTGCGATATGTCTGGAATTTGTGTCTCTATGTTTTGCATAAAAAATATCATGTTCCATAGCAGCTTGATCTAATTTATTTATACCAGTATCTCCTCTTTTTAGTCTTTTTTCGAGTTTTGTGCCGGGCCCCAGATACTGATAAGTTGGTACGTGTAATTCAAAAGGTAAATTGTTGATAAAATCATTTAAAAGTCCACTACCCTCAATCATAGATGAACTTATTGCCGGCAAAACTCGTTTTAAATATTTAATTCCATCAGGTTTTTCAATCATTTCATCAAGTTTGTTCGAAATAAGATCTTTAATCGCTTTCTTTTCGTTCAAAAAATTGTTGTTTCCAGCTTTTCTTGAGCATAAATATAATTAATAATTCCATCGAGTTTTGTCAAATCGTCGATATATCTGTATTCAATCTTATTATCACTGTATTTTCTCACACCTGATCCTTCGATTCTTTTTTCCCAAATTGGTTTAATCAAATTGAGATATTTTTTACCTTTACTTGACTTTGGTTTCTTAGTTGATGGATCATTATTTTTGTAAATTGAATCAGATTTCCATAAAATTTCAGTATACTTTTTCAAGTCTTCTTCAGAATATAAACCGTCTTTTGGAACATCAGTGCCTGTTAATAATCTCCATAAACCCTGAGTACCTTCGTACATTTTTTCATTAATAACTATGTCATTATGCTCAAAATTCACGGGCAAATTTCCAATCATAAAACTTTTCTTTTTTCTGTCCCAATACAAACCAAATTTATCATCCTTTGCTCTAGGAAGAAATTTTTTACCAATTTCACCAATTATTATATCCGTCGTTCCAGGACTTATTGGTTCAACTATGGTAGAGTCTTCAATGATTCGAGGTCTAAATGGTGTTGAAGATGGTAATTTTGGCAATTCAAACTCAGATTCTGGTATCGAAATATCAGCAAATTGTCGTACAACTGGAACCAAATTCATTAAATTTTGATTATCGCTTAAAACATTTTCAATTTTGCCCTCAACATTTTTTATTGCAGATGTTACAGGTTGATTAATTTTTTGAATAAATTCTTGTTCTTTTTCATCAATTCGAATCTGTTCTTTAAATTCTTTGATTAATTTCTTTTCTATTTGATCAAGTTTTTTTGCTTCTTCTGAAGTTACGTTCGCCATTTATTTAGGAAAATTTTGAAACGTAAACGTGGAACGTGGAAACGTGAACACGAAACGTGAAACGAGAACACGAAACGTGAACACGGAACGTAAAACGTGAACGTGGAACGTGGAAACGTGAACACGAAACGAGAACACGAAACGTGGAACGTAAAACGTGAACGTGAAACTTAAAACGTGAACGTGGAACGTAAAAACGAGAACACGAAACGTAAACGTGAACGTAAAAACATGAAAACAACTAGATTATCACACGTTTATATTGGAAAATTTATTCAAATATTTACCATTTTTAGGCTTCAAAGTTAGATTAATTGTTAAAAATCCGTAGTCTTCCTTCCAAATTTTATCACATAACTCAATAAAGTGGTTAAAACTCATATCAGATCCCACATAATTGTTGTAAATCTTTCTCGAATAGTGATCGTCTTGCTTAAAAACACACAAAATATTCAGATTATTCCTTATAACTTGTTTATCAACCTTTGAAAAGCATTGAGAAAGATAGATACAAGAGATATTTTTGTGACGGGACATTACGAAATATTCCTTAATAACGTCTTGATTTTCTAAAATACAATCATCAAAAACGATTAACGAATTGGGTTTACATTCGCTTAACGGAACTATGTCCTCAGAAGCATTATAAAAATGTGATATTTTTTTGTTTAAGTTTTTCTCAATATTTTCAAATCTTTCTTGTAATTTTTTATAGGCGTCTTGTTCTAAAGATTTACTAAAAACATACAAATTGGAATAAGGAATCAACCTATTGTAGATAAAATTCAATAGTAAAGTTGTTTTTCCACATCCACTTGAACCAACAATTAACAATCTGATTGGTTGATCTTTCTTATTTTCTTCAAACGTTTGAAGTTTTATCTGATCTTTTTGCTTTAAAAATTTCTCCATTTAAATAGAAGATTTTCATCTTGAAGCAACGCTTTCGAAAATGAAGCTGTTCAAGTTGACTTCAGAAAGCTCTAAATTAGTTTTAAACTTGGAACATCCTATACACTTAGAGGAAGAATCAAATTATTTTATCGGTTTAAGCGGTTTTTATTCTGACAATTTTGTAATAAATATTAGTGAAAGTTCTCCTTATTGCATAGGATTTAGTGAGAAGAACATAACAAAATACTATGGTTTAAACAAAGGATATTATACTTTCGATCAAATAAAAAATTCCCTTAAAAATTATCTGAAAACATTCAAACAATCAGATAAATCTTTAAACTTTGACGAAAACAAGTTTGAAATGCAAAAAAATTATCTCTCTAATAAAATTCAAATAAAATCACCAGTAAGAATAATGTTTTCAGCAATTATTGTAGAATTGTTAGGGTTTGTTCAAGAAACTATTGAGCCAAATCAGGTATATTTAGGAAATAAAACGCCAAAATTTAGACCGTTTGATGTAATTGAAGTGCACTGCAATCTCGTTGAACCTAGTTTTGAAAATCATACCGAACATTTACACAAAGAATCTGAAATTTTGTACACATTTTTCCCAAATGTTGCTTATGGATCAAAAATCAGTGAAAAACCGAATGAAATCGATTATATTCCAATTAGAAAAAATATTAAAAGAATTCAAAAAATCTTTCTGACTATTCAAGACTCTGAAGGAAATCTATTAAATAATGAGAGTAAAACAACAATATATTTAAGATTGAAAAAGGATTAAAATGGACCCCAAAATATAAAAAAAGCTTCGAAAACATACATTCTGAAGGTAGGGGTGATTCGCCCCCGCCTTCAAACTTTCAAAAAAACACTGTTTTCATTAATGAATCTGGGCTTTATTCTCAAAATAAAAATTACTAGTTAAATTTCTTTTCTATCTAAATGGAATCAGTTGTAGACCTGCTCAATAATCAACTTAGATTTAAAAGCAAACATATCTTTACAATTGTTGACGAAAATAATGAAATTTGGTTTAAGGCTAAAGATGTTGCAGAAATTTTACAATATGAAAATACTAGACAAGCTATCATAAATAATATTGATAATGACGAGAAAATAGCCTTTAAATATATAAATTACAAGAGTCTATGCCATAGACCCTTTCAAAATCTTCATCCTGACACTATTTTCATTAATGAATCTGGCCTTTATTCTCGAAATAAAAATTACTAGTTAAATTTCTTTTCTATCTAAATGGAGTCAGTTGTAGACCTACTCAATAATCAACTTAGATTTGAAAACAAACATATCTTTACAATTGTCGATGATAATAATGAATTTTGGTTTAAAGCAAAAGATATTGCAGAAATATTGGAATTTAAAAATACGATGAAAGCGATTAGAGATCACGTTAAAGAAAAATATAAAAAAAGCTTCGATAACATAGATTCAGAAGGGGGGAACGAATCGTTCTTACCTTCAAACTTTCAAAAAAACACTATTTTTATTAATGAACCGGGCATATATTCTTTAATACTGAAATCTAAAATGAAGATTGCAGAATTATTTCAAAATTGGGTTTTAGAAGAAGTTTTACCGAGTATTAGAAAATATGGCGAGTACAAACTTGAAAACGAAAATAAGCAGTTAAAAGATGAAATAAAACAGTTACAAATTAAGGATGAAATGAAATCATTGAAAATAGAGAATCAAGAATTGCGAATGGAATTAATGAAGAGAGATATGGTATGTAAAGATTTTGATAAGAAAAAACACCATGTTTTTGTGTTATTAAGAAGAATCACATGTGGGAATGCCTTATTACGTTATCAGAGCTCAGAAACGAGAAATACCAAACCGATTAAAACATCTAAAAATAAATTATCCTGAATTAGAGATTTTGTTCATTGATGACGAACCAAATTCTATCAATCTGTATAACCAAATGAAAGAATCTTTGAATATTTTATACAACGGAAATCATTTTACTACAAATATGGCAGAATCTCGACTGATTTATAGAATATCTAAATTACACGATGAAAATGTTTCTAAATTTTACTAAAAACTCTCGATTTATTATATTTTGTTTGTAAATGTTTAGCATAACTAGGTAACCATTGTAAAATCTTTTTTTCATATTCACAAGGCATTTCGTTTTTATAACTTTCGCTGAAAATTTTTTTAGCACAATCTTTGCAAAAAGCATCTTTTCTATCTTTACTATACTGCCAGTTATTAAATTCAGAAATATTTTTAATTTCTTTACAAAAGTAACACTTTTTCTCTTCTAAAGTTAATTTGTCCATTTTAACGTATAATTCCTTACAATAACAGTCTTTTCTATTCTCTTCTTGACACTTTGTACATTTCTTTTGAGACTCCATTTATATAGAAAAAATTATTACACGATGAAAATGTTAAACTCTTAACTTATGATATTTGGTTTGTAAATGTTTTTGATAATTATTTAACCATTTTATAGTTCTTCCACATTCACATTGAGTATCTTCATAATATAATCTATGAAGATTCTTCTTTACACAATCTTTACAATATGAGTCTTTCTTATCTCTACTATAGTGATCACTATTAAACTCTGAAATTTTTTTAGTTTCTTTACATTTAAGACATTCTTTATCTTCCAAAGTTAATTTTTCTATTTTATCATATAATTCTTTATGATATTCCCTTTCACAATCTTTGCAATTATAATGCATTCCATCTTTCCTATTTTTATCTTTATAAAATTCATTTAAATCTTTAAATTCTTTGCACTTTGTACATTTCTTTTGATGCGCCATTTATATATAGAAAATTTATATTACAGTTTTGACTTCTTCAATTCATATTCATAAAACTTTCCGGTTATTTCTTCATTATTTAAATCTTTTATACTATAAGTTACAGGATCTGTGTTATTAATTTGATAAATTACAAAGATTTCTCTTGACCAATTGTTCTTATATTTGTTCGAAAATGTTTGTTTTTTACTAACAATTCTTACATGATCATTGACTTTAAATTTAGTTTTCGTGTGAATTTCAGGTGGAACATACTTGAAAACGGTCTCTAATAACTCCTTTTCTGCATCCTTATCTACGTCTTTCGGTTTCATTTTGATTGTGCTGTGAACTGTATCGTTATAATTGTTTACGATTTTTTGAAGAATATCGATCCATTTAAAGTTTTTATTAATCTCAAAAATTACTTTCATTCTCTCATTTTGAGTTCTGTTATATCTCTCTACAATACTTGATTTCTCTTCGTTTTCAGTATGATAAATCTTAATGTTGTATTTCCTCAAAACATCGTTAAATTCTTTATTTTTAAACTCTAAACCCTTATCTGTATGAAGTAGGTTAGGAGGTTTGTGATTGATCCTTATGGCATCTTTTACTATATCTTCGAAAGCTTTTGAAATATCCTTGCCGTTTTTTCTTTTGATAGCTCTTGACCAAGCATATTTTGAGAAAGTATCAATAACATTTAACATATACTTAAATCCATCATTTTGATCTGAATAGTTAGACATTATAACTAAATCTGCTGCCCATAAATCGTCAATTCCTAATGTTATAATTTTTCTCTTTTTAAACTTTTTTCGTACTGGTGCATGAATTTCTCGAGCTTCAATCTCTATCTCATCTTTAGTCTTCAATTCTTGCTTAACAGGTTTTGGATTTGGATTCTTTATAAACTTACTCTTGTTTGTCTTACATTTTGAACATTTTGCAGCAATTCTATACAATCCATTTTGAGTTTGAACGATTTTTGAATCTATATTTTTCGTTTTCTTTTTTACACTTGTGACAGTGAATTAAATCATCTTCCATTTTACATATCAAAGTTTCCAAGTTTATTTAATTCGTCTAATATATCAGATTTTGCTTCATTTTTATAGCCATACGGTACTGTATCGAATCTTATTTCTAGGACAATTCTCTTATCATCTTTAGCGTTCAGTGCCAGCTTGTTTATGGTATCAGTGTACAACTCATGTTTTATAACTTTTGATGACTGTCATCTCCCTAAATTCTTTCTTTATCTTCGAACAAACATCTCTTCAAGTTTTCGATATTTATTGTTTTATTTTACAACGCTTCTCTTAATTCCTTTACACCTAACTGGGTTTTTTGTCTAGATATTTGTACGAGTACATTTTCGATCTCAATCCACAAAATTCTTCTAAAACTTCGCTATTTAACTCATCTTTGAATTTCCTATTACCTTCTTATTTTTAGTAGTGAAACATTCATGATCTTTTGGATAATCACTTGTATCAAAGTCATCTATATTTTCTTTAATAATTTTAAAAGGATCTCGTTTTCAATTCTAGAAAATAACTGTCTGTATCCATGTAACACAGATTCAAATCTGGATCAAACTTCTTTAATTTGTTGTAATAAAAACTCGTACATTAGCAATTTGAGAGGTCGAGAACTGAAAATCCTATGTAAATCGGTTTGTTAAATTTAACCTTTTGTTTGTACATGTGACTCGCTATACAGTTGTCGTCAAAGATGTTAAAGCATTTGAAATTTGTTTTCTTAGCTTGTTTCATTGAAAATTCTTCATTTCCAAGCTTAATATCACATCTGTTTCTCACATTTTCCATAGATTTTCCAAACACTGAGTTGTTCATCAGCTTATAAAAGTCCTTTTCAAAGTCGCTTGTAGCTTTGGTTCTCATGTTTGTGTTTAAAATCAATGTATTCTTTCATAAAAGGCTTCTGATCGAATGCAATAACTCTATTCACATGTTTCAAAATCATACCTTGTTCCAAATAGAACTTCAAATTTTCTCTCGAATGAACAACGTATTCAGTTTTATCCAGTAGAGTTGTGCAAAGTTTTGTTTTTAAAATGTTCTGGAGCAAGAGGTAAATCCTTGTGATTGTTCGTGTAAATTTGTTGGATATCCAAGATCGACTTCGAGAATATAGCCATAATCTTCGTCGCCCCGTGAGTTTCTAAAAATTGTTTCTTGCCACTCTTCTTTTGTATACGTTTTAGGATCCATCCACTTGATTTCGTTATATGGTAAATTTTGCATAAGTCCATACCCATAAAGGTTGTTTGCATCGAGATAGAGTAAATAGTTTTCGGGCTTTGTCTTATCAAAATCTTTTAAATATTTGTTATTTGCTTTCACATATCGTTTAATACATTGAGAAATGCCTCCGCGAATACCTTTTTCGATCATCAAATACATATTATAATCACTAAATTAATTGTAATTCTATCTTCGTTAATTTTAACATAGCATCCCATGCAAGACTAGGAGCTGTTAGATAGTGTGCTGGATCAAGCTTATAGCAATTCAAACAAATATTCCTAAAATTTTCAAAGATATCAGCGAGCAATAGAACATCTTGAATGTTATAGAGTCAGAGTAATTTCCTAGATTTTTCTCTTTTAATTTGTTCCAAAACATTTAAGTAGTGTTGAAAATCTTTCTCAGATATGCTCTCATCTGTCAAAAGTGAATAGAAATCTTGAATTCTCAATTCTTCTGTGTAATCAAGTTTTTCAATATTATCGATAAATTCATAGGGAAATATTCCTTTTCCAGACAATATTTTAAAAATCTCGTCGTCGTCATTTGGCTGTCTTTCTATTATCTCATTCAGTCCATCTTGTATAAAATGATTTGTATGTTTGAAGTCTTCTCTCTTTAGATTTTTAGCTAACTTTTCTATAGACGAGGCCATGAATCTGAACGTGTCTACAAACGAAAACTTGATGAATTTTCTTGGCTTATCACCTTCGAATTCATAGCCATATCCAGAATTTACAGAATAATTTATATATTTTTCATCGTGTTTTGCAATCAAATCAACATTTCCATATTGTTTAGCCAATCTTTTATATGTACAAATGAGTATCGTAATTTGACATATTGTGGCAGAAAACGGGAATATTCTGAGGAAATTTCAAATTTAGATTGCAACATGCATGAGCTGCGCCTCGAAACTTGCCGGTTAAATGACAATGATCTCTCACTTTATTATAACTCTTATCTTTCCAACTATCAGGAGTAAAACCATACTGAATTGACCCAACATCATAAGCAGACCATTCACAGATATGACAAACGTTTGAATTTTGATACGAAATTTCTTCTTCTTCTGTCAATTTCATAGGTTTCATGTTCTTAGAATTATATTTTTTCGCTATGTATTTCGATAATTTATTGAGCTCTTCAAACAATTTTGTAGGAACGTTCGGCGCAACTCTTCTTCATTTTTTGCTCGATAACATATCGGCTTGTACATACGATTGGTCACATTAGACACTAAATATAGAGTAAAACCATAAGGAATGTGCCTCTGAATCTTGGTTGTAGTCGATCTTTGTGGATTTGTTCTTGCATGTCGGGAATTTTTTCTAATATGCTCTCAAAGTCCATATAAATTACGTACGGATGGTTAAATTTCTTTTGATAATTAGTAAATTTAGTTGTTTGACCTGGAAATGGCATAATTGGCTTACAAACTTCATGATTTTTACAAATTTCTAAATGATCTGTTAAATCTCCAGATTTGTAAAAATGGCTTAAACCATCTTTCTACACAAAAATTTCTTTCTTTATGTTTAGACAAACTGCGAAGAAACAAGCTTATTTAAATCGGTTATCAAAACATAATGAGATTTATCATCTTGTTTAACATACAATAAATCAATGTTTGTTTTCAGCGTCATATTTTTCAGAAATTTGTAACGGAAACAATGTTAATATTTTCATCAAAACTGTAGACATTGATAGACATTGTTGATACTTATACTTGGAATTGTAGCTTCGTTTTTCAAATATTTGTATATCTTTCAGAGACATTGGATACTCAAAAACCTGAAAATATTTCGTCATTCACAAATTTTTCGTATTGCTTTACACATTCACAGTCTCTTTCTGGTTTTTCAATAGCACATCTTATTGAGTAAATAAAGCAAAAATCATCTCTATTTTTATATTTTATACAAGCTTTTTTTATCTTTGATATTCTTTGGTAAATCGATGTATGATCCTGCATTCATCATTTCGTGTTTGTTAAGGCTCAAAACTAGTTGTTTACAACTTTTAAATGTCCATCCGGAACCTTTATTTGGATTATTCGTTTGTTCTCGATGTGTTAATTTATTAAATTGCTTAGTAATAAAGTAGTTTACGTCAAAGATTTCGTCTGCTTTGATAGTAAAAATACATTAGACATGTTTTGCGGTTCACCATTCACTAAAGTTCGTTCGTATTCACATTCCAAAGAGAGATAGCCCTTCATATTTTTAACATTTTCTTGAAATTTCTCGATTAAACTTTTAATTTCTGACCGCATAATTGAAAGATATTTGTAAATTGACATGGAATTGTCGTTCAAGTTTGTTAAAATGTATTGCTTGAAAAGACCGTGTATTTGAGGATAAAACTTCTACATCAATGATATTTTCGGATTTTACTTTAAGAGTTTTATCAATTTCTTCGATCATTTCAGACTTGGTTTTATCGTTAGTACCGATAGCCAACTTTTCAGCTATTGAATGAAGTTTTTCATCATTAAATAGGTCGAGATTTTTCTTTTCAACTTTGAAATTTCTCTTTAATTCACGTAATTTCTCAATATTAAACATGTTTTCGTGATCGGCAATTTTATTTTCTCTAGCCCATTGTCTTAAATAATTTAGTTCATTATCGTAAATTTGCTTGTTTTTTTCGTGACTTTTAGAATTATAATGGCGATCATAGTTTTTTTCTTAAAATTTCTTTTTTGGCAGAACGGACATGATATTTTTTCGCGCTCCATTTAGATAGAAAATATTTATTTAACTAAATGGTGCTTGTAAACCAACGATTGCGCCTCTCACGGCGTGATATCACTACGGATATGACGCAGGCGAAGCGATTATCGTGATGGTCGGTCTGTAGTAGCACACCTCGACTGTCATTGATACACACAGCGCAATCTTTCGGAACTAAAATGTCGGTAATGCAGATTTGCTTTTAAGAATAAAAATTGTGTTCCCGTTTACTATTATAACATTTTCTTTTTCAAAATGTTAGATAATTTTACCTATTTTAAATATGCGTACATTTTGTTTACTTGTAATTTTCAAATTATATTTTAAATTAATTTCTTAAATTTTTACTTCTCGATGGGCTGTTGTATTGTGTTGCTGAGTATATATGTCCGCGAATTCGGTTTGGTCGGTTAGGAAGTTTACTTCTGAACTGTTTCAATGCGAGTGGCCATAGCGGAGAAACACCAAGTTCAGAAGTATTCAGATCGTATTCCGGAACCATTTCTCTATCCGTATCTCGCTCTTCTCTCTCTCTCTCTAGCCTGAATATAGATCCTAGCCTATAAACGGCAGAAGTGATCGTGTCATAGGCATAAAAAGAGAGGGAGAGAGAAAGAGACAGAGGGAGGAGAAAAGGTCGACCGAGAAATGGTTTTGCACTTTTTGACTTTGAATTTTTTTCTATTTAAATGGAGTTCTTGAAAGAGTTAAATGATATTGGAGAATGTAAGTTTAAAGAGTATAAGAAGTTAAATGAATTGGAAGAAAGGAAGAAACATAGAATCTTGAATTTGGAGAAAATGAAAGATAAATTCGGGTTTACAATAATTGCCGAGTTGGAAGATTGTAAAGTACACTTGCCGAACAGATTTTTGACTGTTTTGGATGAAAAAAAGATTAAAGAATTAAAAAAAAATGAAAAATTACACTTGATTGTTACTGGAAAGAAGACTATTAAAGATAAAGAAATTATAACAATTAACTTTGTAGAATAAAGTCTTAACTCTAAAACTTGCAGTCCCTCCCCACGTCATAGTACTGTTTTGATAACCATAGTTGGTGTCTTTCTTCATAGGAATCACATGGAATATTATCTACAGTAATACCTTTTGTTTCACACAAAATGTGGCTATATTCTATAAGAAAAATTCTATAATGCTCTTTAATGAATTGTGTTGATAAATCTTGATACTCACAAAAATTCCTAAGAAATTCATCAATTAAGTCTTGATTATCTTGAAAGAACGTATAATATGGGAAAAATGTCATAAAAAAACGATGAAAACTCTCTGTTTGTTTATTTTTTACTTTCTTTTCAATATCTTTCGTAATTATATTAAATATGTAATCCCTTACTTTTTTAGTTTTTTTGCCGATAGTAAAACACTCCATTAGACATTTTTTCTGCAAAAGACTTTACAAGTTCTTTGAATTCTGTATCATTTAAGGAAAGTATCAACTGTTCTTTAAAATGTTTTGGTAATTCGTTGAACTCGTTAAAATTGTCTTTCTTTGTAAGTTTTTGAAATGCTAGAAACTGAAGAGAGCTTGGTGAGTTCATGTTGTTTATTTAGTAGAAAAGTTTTTTATTAAAGTACAGTATGTTTTTAGTAAAAATGTTTTAAATTGATTAAATTTTATTAAGATTTCGAAGATTTTTCCTTTATTCGTAGCAGATTTGACAACATTTTACAAAGCACAGCTTAAGAAAGTAGAAGCAAACAGCTGTAGATTTGGTTAATTTTTCATTCCTCAGAGTAGATAGTAATGTACCGATCGCTTTTGGAGACGAACGACTGTAGATTCGGTTAATTTTTCATTGAGATTTGCTGTGTTATTTCTCAGCTTCCTTTATGGTACATTGAACAGTATTTTACATTGCTTTTCGGTCGGCTCCGAAAGTGCGCCAGGAACCCCATATTACTATCTACTTTGCATATTATTATATTGCACAAATACTGCATGAAATGTATTTAAACTTCAGAAGAAAATTTTATTGAATTAACAAATTTGATTTCGGACATTCTTCTTCGTTATAAGTTAGAAAACGTTTCAAAGATTGAAATTTACCCTTTTCGTCAAGTGATAAGATAATTTGTACACAAAATTATATCTTCCGGCAATAGAACACTACTAAAAAAGAGCAAAATTAGGGAAAATAAGATTAATCATCTTTTAATATATTAGACTTTTTTCATTATTATTTTTGTAGTGAGACTCCATTGCCGCACGTTATATCCTTTATGTTTTTGTTTTTTAACATGACGAAGAGGGTGTAGTTCTATACTCGAAACGTGGTGTTTTCCATTTTGTATTATATGAAGATACCAAATATCCGAAATCCTATTAAACATTAAAGTCTTCCATTGCCAATAACTAACTTTTTATTGCTATTTATTGTTTTATTATTATTAAAATGTATTTGTATTTAGTCATAAAAAATTAAACGTTTGTTTGAGTTATAAAGGCAATAGTATACTAGTTACAATATAATTGAAACAAGCAGCCTTTAACTTAAAATCCTATACAAATGAAACACTTGTATAGGAACTGGTGAACAGCGTGAACTGGTATTTTCTGTCTTATTTTTGTCTGCTAATGAATATTAAACAACTATTGATTGATTCTTTAATATTTCACCTAATCACGTCAATCACTACTACCATGCAAGTTGAGAATATTTGCGCTACCAACCATACTACACGATTCTATAATTTTATTAATGTTTTAGTACTTTTTAATATACAATTCTATTAATTTTTTGTAAAATTATAGATATTCAGTAAAAAATCAAATACATTAAATAGCTAAAATTAGTTGTCTTGAAACTATAATTCATTTGTTATTATAAATCGGTAATATTTTTGTTGTATCATGAGATATATTAGATTCAACACAAAGTTGTTTTATTTACTTATTTGAATTGTATAACATACAAGTGAACTTGTTGCTTTAACATCGATTCCAAAAGGTTGGATCTAACACGTGGCCTAGAAAAAGAGGACGTGACACCCTCTGGATAGAGAAATAACTATGACGTTACAAGTTATAGAAACAGTCAGTTCTAAAATATTACGCATACGGTAAATAAAATGTTATTAACGTATTCACAGAAAAAAACTGATTTATAGAAACCGGAATATCAAAAAGCTCCAGAGGACTATGTAACTTTTAATGTTTAAACTAAAGCTACTCTTTAATAAGGAAATTAAGTGCGGTTAGTGGAAGGTGTTCTTAAGACGACTCGGTAAACACTAGTTTACCGAGCGGAAGTCATACACTACATTTCTGTTATTTAAACTTTCGTTGTCGCGGTGGCCGCAGTCAAGAAATATTTTTTATATTCTAACTAATTGAATATATTTCTGGTATAGCTTCACATGTTTTTTTTTTAATTGTCTATAAACATATAAACAAAATCTGTGGACTTGGCATTGAAGTCAAAGAATGAATATTGAACTAAATAGTAGGCCTACACTTTTTGCAAATTCTAAATAAAAACTGGAATGCCTTGCATAATACGTAATTTTTCACTAAAATACTTTCAAAACCCGGATAATAAGTAGAACCGATACTTATATAAATGTTTAAAAGTTGGTATACTCAACTTTTGACAATTGATTAATGATTTTGACATTAACATATTGCTAATTGACATGAACATCTGACATAATTAAGACTATATCACTAGCGTAATTTGTATTTTTAAGAAGTAATTTTAGCTGTATTCGGTGAAGCGTGATTAATACGCTTACCTGGGCTGCCCGCCGCTCTTCTATTCATCCTTTGACCCTTGCCCAGATAGGCCTTGACCCGTTTAACACAACACCATATTGTGTTAAGCTGTCACCTTAAAACTGGAATTCTTAGTACCAGGTCTTAGGGCTTCTTTTATATGCACACTTAGAACCCGGTGTTTATTGTTCTATGGTGAACAAAATCCTCTTTGCTATTCCTAGAAATTTATTTTTGATTTCATCTTTTGTCATTATACGTAAGAAGTATAATTGTGGGCCTGCCTCTTCTAAATCACGATGGGAGTCAAGAATCCAGTTCCAAAGGTTCCTCTTCCTTCTTTGTTATGTTTACATGCCTGCTACACTAGACAACTTTCTATTTCTGGACATATTTGATCCTTGTATGAACTGTACTCTAACCGCCCCTGACTTCAGCCTGGATATTATCTGGTATTGGAATGACAGCTGATTATGAGGAATCCGCTTAACACATCTTTATATGACTATTTAATATTGTAACTTATAAAATGTCCTAAGGAGAACTTTGCGCTTTCCTAGGCTTTGGGATGGTGTTTTTCCTTTGCTGAAGGTATAGTGTAACGTGTAACAAAGTTGCACTAAATAGAACTCTGTGGAGGCTACAGGTGTGATATTAGTCGCAAAATAAAAGTGGAAAGAGGCATGTTAAACAAATCTATTGAATGGTTTACATATGAAGCCTATTCCCTAGCTCTATTACATTTGTGAAGCTTAGTACATAAATAACTTTAAATAAAATATCATTGATATGATAAAAAATGTTACGTAAGAAGTTTTTACATTGATTAATCTAGGCATAGCAGCACGTTGAGGTGGCGTTGGGATTTCCCGTAACTTTTAAAGCAATGAAGAGAAGAATTAGCACTTACTACCATGCGATTTCATTGTACATCATCGTAGATCGAGCCTTAGGACATGCACTACAAATTTCAAGTAATAAAGCCTCTAATGTAAACACCGTAATTTATAAACTCAATTGATTCATCTTAGTTATATAGCCTGTAATTTAATAGTAAACTTGGTAAGAGCGTTTGGAATTCATGGACTTATACGTCATGCACACTATTAATCTGATATACACCTATTTTAATCTCAGTATCCTTTCTGAAACAATTATGGTTTAATCCTCTTGAATAGCTCGTGAAAAAAGTAAATAACTCTCAGATGATCACTTTTTCCATCACAAACTTAATTTATTATGAATTTTCATTTTCAAACAGGACCACTTTTACGTTTTTCTGAGAAAAGTGTTATTTTGATTAGATGTGAGCTATACCTATCATATTTTCTGGTACGTTCACAATATAGGCTACATAAAATGAACAATATTTAGCAGGTCTCGTTAAATCCACAAGAGTTAGAGCTAGTGGCCAGTTAATTTTTAGCGTCTAATATGTAATATAATACATTACACCTATATTTGTTGCACAGTGTTGCTGAACAAATCATGATATATTCACTGCTCTAAAGTAGAGTTTCTACTATATAAAACAAAAACAATTAATTATAAGCAAGTTATAGCTTTCATGTTTTTAATGAGACTTCATTATTCTAAAAATAGATACTTTTTATACCTTTAGTAAATATTTCAATAGATTAAAACAGTTTTTAAACAGGAAGACTCATACGTTTCTTATATCAGCTGCGCGCCGCACAGTTTACTATACTGACTTTAGTTTAGTTGTACTTAAATATAATTCATAGTTAGTTCTATAAACAAATCTGCCAATTAACCACTCAGTATAAGATATGAAGACCAAACGTTCTAAATTTAAACTATTTTCTGCTTTTGACATTTTTTATTTAAAATTAAATTCGAGTTTTGATCTATCAATAAACGTCTTCAGTAAGTGAAGAAGCATTCGTTGTTATTCCAAGTTACATGTACTTGACTTGACCTTGGGGTAGCAGGGTCTTCAGAATGTATGGTTACATTTTAACTCGACTTGTAACAGACCTCAATTTGTTTCTGTGATTGGGGAAACATTGGTTTAAAAACTAGTATTTTGTAACTGTAAAGATTTTGAAGTAAAAAGAAGGCGTTTTTTAATATGTAATAATTATAGTTCAGATATTAACAGTTAAACGTTATTTTTGGCTATAATTCATTTTTCTGTATTATAATAAGTGTTTATCTAAAGAAGGTACAGACGTATAAAGGTTTTATAGCAACACACATCTACATAATTTAACTTGATAATCCCTCTTTTATTTTGTGAGATATGCCATATTATACTTATATTTGTTATATAATGTTGCCGAACAAATCTTAGATACGTGCACTGCTCTTTAAAGGGTTTCCACATAATTTTTACAAATGCAAAAATATATATATATATATATAAACTATGTTTACTCATAAGTTGTTAGATAAGTTTTATAATTCAGAATATATGTACACTTATACAGCTTTAAAATAAACTTAAAAGGTTTAAAACAGTTTTTAATAGGGAAACTCTTACATTTAAATTTTACGAGCACTAAGCAGAGAATGCAATACTACATATAGTTCAGTATGAAAGATCTCCTCAGCTTTTTTAAGTTATCTCTTCTTCATAATTGTCTATTTATAAACAAACCTACCAAATAGCCTCTCAGTTCAAGATTAGAAGTTGAAGTGTAAGATACCTTTGGTTCTGTAACTATAGAGAAATGTAAAAGTAGATTGGTAACGGAGGACTAGGCAATGGTTCTCTAGAGTTGTAGTAGATCTAGCTAATCTCGTATGCATGGTAGGAGTTCTTTCTGTTATGCTGTTAATAAACTGATCAGCTCATTTATTATATTTACTGTATTCTATTAGTGGTAAAATATAAAGAAATATTTGGATGATATCCAAACACCTACTTTTAAATTGTTTCATACATGTTGGATTACAAAACACAAAGTACTATTGTAAACCACATGTGTTTTGGGCAATATATATTGTGAATTCATTAACATACAAATAAGATTCCGAAAGTTTGGATGTACAGGTTTCTATGAAAACGCTATGGCAAAGGTGCAAAGACTATATTAGACATAAATAAATTTGAATTTGTGTGTAGCTGATGTACACATAATTATTAAATGTTGCTGTTTCAGATTATGTTATGTGTGCAACTGGATATAAATGAAGACGGTATACAAAGGAATCGTTTCTAGCACAAATTCCGTAAGCTATATTATAAAAAGTTCGAATTAAAAGTTGCTTTGGACATAGTTTTAGTCACACGAATAGCATATTATGATCCAATTTGTTTCGATTACGAACTGTAATTTGTTCTATATCTTAGTTTAAAAATTAGTAACTGTTGATGTTGTAAGCTCCCCCTCCAGTCCTATTAACAAAAGAAGATGTGATTCCCCACATAGAGTGGTGGTGATGAGAGCTGAAGCGCGATTGGCTCGCCACTAGGATGAGAAAGGGAGGGGAGCATTGAGAGTTTGCCTTATAGTAAGATTTCAGACCACAGTCGTTCGTCAGTTCTTCATCGCAGAACGTCAAGAACCCCCTGATAGAATACCGACATCGTAACTACGTTCTTAGGATATTTTCAAGTAAGAGATAGTAAAATAATAATAATTCACATAGTATGTAACAATATTTAAGGTAAACTTTAGTAGCATATCGCTTGATTATTTGTGACAACTGATTGCATATGTAAAATTAACTTTTTTCAGTAACATTCTTCTGAACGATAAACATTAGATGATTGCTTTGTTTCATAACAATTCAGCTAAGCATACATGAGAGTTATATTCAGTAGTAGTTAATTTCCCTTGTTTTTTGCTCAACAATACTGTTTGTTATACCTTAAATTGTCATCACTTTTGTAAAATTGTCATCATTGCTTAATCTATGACCTTATGTTTGTTTTAAAGAAAAAACAATAAAAACAAGTTGTAATTGATACCTAGAATGTTATAGAATATATGCAACAATACCTGGAATATCAGTGTATATAAAGTTAAATTTATGTAGATTATTCCAATAATTAAGGAGACTTTATTGAATAAAGGAGCGTACCATGAAAAAATACGATTATATACTAAACCTAAAAGGAGAGTGTGTTGTTAAAATATTTATAGCGTCAATAATACAAGGTTTTTGAAAGGTTTTATTAAAATACGCATTTTTAAAAATAAGATTAATTAACTTGTACAAATATGCAAAAAAATTTCTCTTTTTTTAAAATACTGTACAAAACGAAATTGTATAAAGTGATCATTTTTATTAAAGAAATTTACTTGTAACATTATGTTTTATCTTATATCATAGACATTGTAATAGGTGATTAAGAAGTTAACTTAACTATTAGAGCTACGAGTACAGTGGTGACACTGCAGGGTCACAGATCTCTGAACACAGTAAAATCTATAAATTTTTTTAAATATTTTATTTTACTAAAAAAAAGTTAGTTGTAACATCGATTTTTATGTTTTTGTTTGTATTTGTGTAAGCCACGGCGCGTCATGACCACTGTAATAACAAACAAGCCGTTCGTTTGATATTAATATCCCATTAAAAATTAAAGATAACCTAGTTCAAACGTTAAGCACAAAATAAATAGTTTAGAGAAAATAACGGAGGTTAAATTAAAATTTCGTTTTTATGTGTAGAGAAGAACATTACATTTAAGTTTTTATGTTATCAAGAACGCAAGTTGTCCAACCAATTCTTTGTAAACCATTTCAACTTTCATTCTTAACAGGGCTCCGTTAAGAAACCTCGGCAGTGGTCACGTTATTGAGCTTATAGTCATTATTTTGGTTTTAAAGAAAATTTCATTTTATAAAAATTATAGTTTTTAACACAACTTTGACTTAGGTGTTAATTTGCCGTAGCTAAAGCTCGCTCGTTGGAATCTTTAGACCGTCGAGGGCGATGTTGCGCATGATGGTCCACTCGCGCCCTTAAGAGCAAGAAGGAGCTGTTATAAGTTAAATATATGGATTATTCATAATCAGTTCTTTTTATTTGAGCTTTAAGGCCTCCAATAGCAGTTTTAACAATAAATAATTTGACTTTCTAAATTGCAGTTTAATAGTAAAGAACCACAACCAGTACATTTTTTCATTCTCACCGACACCGAATTTAGTTGCACATGATTTGCTTTGCACGTCTAGATACAACATAAACAAGCTGAATTTAATGTAACTGATAACTTTAGCTTAATTAAGTCGTTTGTGGTTAACGTTCAAACGCGGGTATCTACACTTTTTGATCCAAGATTAGGCAAGCATCTACCAACCCGAGAGTTTTTCGACCAGGGGTACTGAAATTGTCTAATACTTTATATAAATTAAGTTACTGTGATTACAAAATATATGATCTTATAGTATCATTGAAAAACAGTATTTTACGAATACGATGTATTTTTTCGTGGTTAGTTCTTTCTCGCTTTCGTTGCAATTTAGCAGAGAGCTTCTCTCAATAGCGTCGCATTTTCTCGGCTCGTTTCGCAAAATGCGATAAATGCGATTTCAGCTTAAATCTTGGAATGGGCTGAGTGAAAGATGTTAGTCTAGTAGATTAATCATTATCGTCCTATATTATATACAGCCGCATGTGAAACTGACTCACTCACTCACTGATATATACATACGAATTCTAACATACTTTTAGAAGTGCTGGAAACTTGAAATTTGACACGCAGGTACCTTTTGCAATATGACCTACAGGAAAAGGCTGAAAACCGGACTTTTTTAATTTTAAACCTCTCAAAAAAAATTTCAAACCGGTTAAAACTGGTTGAAAACTGGTGTAGTTTTTTGTTTTAGAGCAGTCTAGCGACTAAACAGTAGGTCGTAGCTCAAATCTAATTTTGTCGGGATTTAGCAAGTTTAATGATCTACAAAATGGACACATTAGATGTCCCCGCATCTCTACCATTCCACCCGAAAAATGCTTTTTAAAATTTGGACGATTTCGGATTGCAGACTTTTGTTTGAGGCTCTGTAGTGTGTAAACCGTAGGTCGTAGCCCTGATCTGATGAAAAAATGCCAGTGTGGAGTGAATTGAACTAAAAGAAAGGTACAGTAACTTTTTGGCCTATCAAAACGGTTTGGCCAAAAAACGCGTTTAAAAGGAAACGTTTTTGAATTTTGACGTAAAAACTTGGCTTCTGCGCTCGATAGCGGCCAAACCGTTAGCTGTAGTTAAAAACAAAGCAGAAGTGAATTTGGAAAATTACGTGATCTACAAAAAAGGTCTTGTTACTTTTTGACCAGCTAAGCTGCAAAACGCGATTACGTGCAAGGTTTTTGTAATTATCACGTAAAAAGTTAGTTTCCGGGCTCGATCGCGACCAAAACATTGATCGTAGCACAAAATAGATGTAGTATTGGAATTATTAAATGACGTGATCTACAAAAAGACTTTGGTTACTTTTTGACCTATCTTCAATGGTTTGGCTGCAAAATGCGATTAAATGCAAATATTTTGTATTTTTTACATGAGATTTCTGTTCTTGGAGGCAGTAGCGTTCGAACCATAATTTGTAACTTAGAAGTAAAATTTGTAGTAACTAGACAATGATTAGATCTACAAAAACGGTCAAGCACTTTTTTCGTATATACTTGCATAAGCCCGATAAACGCTCTCAATGGCAAAATGTTTCTCGTGAATTGGCTATTTTAAGGGATTTTAAGATCTATGCGACAACAATTTGTGGAATTTATTTTAATTCAAACACAATTCAATATAACATATAATAGCAAATAACAAATAATATAAACAAAAATAAAATGATTATAGCTATAAGCATGGCGCCCATAGCATTAGTATTCCGTGGGAGATTGCAATAATAATTAACAAAAAACACTCTTAAGTAATAAGACGCTTTAGATTCCAAAACAATTATTTAGAATAATATACAATATGTTGTTAAAATATTTATAACCTCAATAATACAAGGTTTTTAAAAGGTTTTATTAAAAGAAGCAGATTCCAAACAAATTTAATTTATTTGTAAAAAGGTGCGCAATACAATTTTTCTTACTTGAAAATAAAAAAATTAATATTAAATAATATGGTTATTTATTATTCAAAAGTTACAAGTTACTTGTAACATCGATTTTTATCTTTTTGGTCGTATGTGTGTCAGCCACGGCGCGTCATCACCACTGTCGTAACAAGCATGCCGTTCGTTTGATATTATTATCGCATTAAAAATTTAAGATAACCTAGTTTAAACGTTATGCACAAAATAACTAGTTTAGAGAAAATAACGGAAGTTAACCTAAAATGTCGTTTCTTATTGCGTATTGACTAACATTAAATAGAAGTTTTTATGTTATCGAGAACGCAAAATGGTGCCACTTTCGGTACTTTCCAACTCAAATACAGTTTTTAACATCCATAAGTAGGAAAACTTTTATCCTATAAAGACCAATGTTTTATACAAGATTTGTTCAAGAGTACTAACTTGGAGTATGTACTTTTAGAATTTTTGAATTATGTTTATAGAGTTGTCGAACTAATTGTTTGTAAACCATTTCAACTTTCATTCTTAACAGGGCTCCGTTAAAAACCTCGGCCGTGGTCACGTCATAGAGCTTAGTCATTACTTCTCTTTTAAAGACAATTTCTTTTCATAAGTACAACTTTAAATTAGGCGTTGATTTGCCGTGGCTAACGCTCGCTCGTTGGAACCTTCAGACCGTCAGACCGAATGTAATGGTTATCTCCTAACTGAGCAGGTTCAAGTTTGAGGTGAATGTGAATTTGTTAGGAAAATTTACAGTAAATATATTGTTAGGTCAATTCAGGATTAAGCTGATTTTTATTTTCTGTTCATATATCACTAAACAAACATTTTACAGTGAAATGTGTAAAAATTTAAAAAAATATGATTTTGATTATCTAAGAACAACGCTAGAGTAAGCTGACTCACTAGATTAAGGGTTTTTTTTATTGTACAGGTTAGTGGTTCTATTACTACTCGAGTTTCTATAAAATTTCGTTCGTAAATTTTAAGTTTTCTATGAGTAACATCGTCCTTGCATTTTCTCTGATGTACGAAGGTTGTTGTGGCTCTAGAAATGTTTAAGGATAAAACATAGTTTCAATATTTTGTATAATGCCGTCACATCACAATGACAACTTTAATAACAATTGAAAGAAACTACCATACACTTTACGTTATAGTATCGTACATAAATCCGAAAATATAAAAATTTAGTCCTAACATCTTTCTTTGGTCCTCGTTCCTTTGAAAATCTAAAATTTCTTTTGGTTCTTCTTATCTTCAGAACTATGTCAAAAAAGGTTGTCTAGGGCATTGCACTAACAAAAAATTTTTAAATTTGTTTTATTTGATAAAAATACTAGTTTTTGTAACATAATACAGAAAAATATGTCAACTGGATAAGAAATATTTTTACGTTAAAATGTTAAAAATTTCCAAAAAATAAAAACAAAAACGAATATGAGGTAACCAAATACTTGACACATTAGATAAAAGTAAATCATTAATCCTTATTTTAATTAACTAGTAAATTATTAACAAAACGCAGGTGTGAGATATGTAAAGAGTTAATGTGTTTGGTACTATAACTGTCCTAATACAGCATTCTTCACATAAATAACATGTTTTTTTTCCTGCAGGTATTTGGAGAGGTCACCATGATCATTGAAATAACGACTGCAGTTGAATTCCTGATTCGTCTGCTTCAGGGGCAGCACCGGGGAAAACAACTGAATAATACACAACTAGCTTCTTTCAAAGACTCTCTGATTAAGTTGTTGAAAAACAAATACAAAAGCCACTGGTATCCAGAGTACCCGAATAGAGGATCAGCGTATCGATGCATCAGAATTAACGGTACCATGGATCCAATTGTGGCACAAGCTTTTAATGCAACAGGTTGTTCAGCTAATTCCTTAAGGGCACTCTTTCCCCATGAACTTACTGTTTGGATCGACCCAGAAGATGTATCGTACAGAATAGGAGAAAATGGAAGCATTTCTCTACTGTACGGTACAGAATATAAAGAAGAGCAAGCAGTTAGTGTTTCAACAGAAGTCGCTCCACCAACACAGACACCTGCAGTTATGTGGCAATTCAACCCCCAGACGGTATTCTGTTACGCATATGCAGCACCTGTTTTAATAGAAATGGATCAACTCCAATCGCCTTCAATATGCTACAGTGACCCAAGACAAATGGAGCCATTCAACCTCCAGACGGCACTTCTCCCCCATGAACTAACTCTTTGGAACCACCAAGAACATTCAGAAAAATATTCAGAAGAAGATGTATTCTATTACTCGTATACAGCACCTTCGATCTCATACAGCGCAGAGCCTATTCATGGCATCTTCATTCAGTGGTGTTCGTGCTGATTGACCTGTGATATTTTAAAATGATTAGTTTCTGCTCCCTTTTAGTTAGTAATAAATAACGATTGATTTTTCACCTAACTTATTCACCGAACTGTTTGTAAGTAAATCTTAAAAAAATGATTCTTTTATATTTTAGAAATGGTTGAGTACCATAAAGTTAGGCCTTTGGATTTTTAAAGAAAAATAAATAATTCTTTTATAGTGAATTATTTATTTGATGTATTCAGTATTTAAATGTCTCTTGTATGTCAGAGTCAAGTATTAATTATTTTTCTCATAAATGTCTTACCGTGTTTATATTTTGAAAAATGTTTTCTTTTTGACTAATTGTAATGTTCGCGTGCATCTTGTTTCTTTATGTTAGTATGTTTTCTTTCAAAAGCTCTATGTTTCAATGAGTTATAATTTTATTTAAAATCATTCACTGTCATATTTTTGGTATGATAATCTCGAATAATACATAATATATATTTGAGAATGAAGAGATTGTATTTAATAATGTAACACGGAAGAACATAAAGGCTATGCTACATTAAGGTGTTATCAGGTGTATTGTCAGTACTTTACTTACGTCTAAATATATAGGTATATAGTCAAGTAGAATTACTACACTATTGTCATTACAAATAGCTTACTCGGATTGCTAACTTATCTTCTTGTAGCATTTTCAAGACAAGATCTGTTCACTACAATTTATTTTTTTAATAAAATATATTTTGTAATAACCTTTAAAAAGTTCGAATTTATATGTAAATTTAAATTAATATTTTACAATAAGAAAATTATGAAACAACGTAGGGTTACAGGATTGTTTATATTAAAATGTGTTGTATTGATATTTAAAATATTTCAATCATGTATTATATTGTATTTTATTTAGTTTTTAAAGTACCCTAATCTAGCGTTGCTGAATTCTGACTTTGCTTTGTATGAAAAATTAGCAAATCTTTTATTAGACTCATACTCAAAATTTGTTAAGATTTTAGTTATTTCTATTTATAATCATCTATTTCAATTATTTTTTTCATTAGTTTTTTTTAAGTAATTAGGGATTTAGAATTAATATTGTCTGATTTATAAGGGAGGTAATTTTAAGAATCAGGGAATGCTAAGATATGCTCTATTATTATGTAATTGTGTTTGTATAACGTATGTAATGTACATGTATATATATATATATATATATATATATATATATATATATATAGAGAAGTTTGTACATATAAGGTTAAAATTATTTTATGTCTAGCCATCATGTTCTATTTCCTAAACTGTTAATATTGGGTATTTAGTTCAAAAAGCTTATTAAGTTTCTAACTTTAATATAATTGTCTGATTTAATATGGGGAGTTGTAATATAAAAGTATCTGGTAATCCTTAAAAATGCTCTCCTGAATATTGTTTTTTGTATAGTGTATTTACTGTATATGTGTGTATAGAGAATTGATGTACATATAATTCTATTAAACATATAAATATAAAACCTATTGGTTTAATTTTCTTTCTACC
Source organism: Homalodisca vitripennis (assembly GCF_021130785.1). NCBI lineage: Eukaryota > Metazoa > Arthropoda > Insecta > Hemiptera > Cicadellidae > Homalodisca > Homalodisca vitripennis. Next base: position 16,227 of record NW_025777739.1, on the reverse strand, counting down.
TGTCGCCTTTTTATTACCTATAGAATTATATTATAATTTGTATTTTAAGTGCAATCATTGGGTGAAGCAATCAAAATTTTGTTTTGAACAACATTTTGAATAAATTTGAATAAAATTGGTTTTTATTATTAAACGATGAGATTAAATAATTGTTAATGTACTTCGTATGCAATAGGTAATAAAAAATCACTCCACTCATTCTTACATTTGAAACCAATGACAAAGTATTTGTCCCCTGCCCTAGAAAGGACAAGAGAGTTCAGAAATATATATTTCCCGTTTTGTTTACAACACTCTACCTTTAAATAGGAATTTTTGTGCTCCGAAGTATTAAAATTGTATTTAATAAGTCGCTATGCATTGCTGTATAAAAGTAACTTTATTTAAGGTTATTGGATAAAACCCCCGTTATAGGCTGCATGGAGCTGTTTGTTATTGTACTTTGTGACTCCTCTGTTTCAGGACATTTGGAGTGTGTTCTACAATAGGCAGATAAAGGGATATCTGCAGGTGAAGATAAATGATTAAGGACAATCAGGGGTACTTCCTATACTACCTTCATGAGTTGTTACGTTATTTGATAAACACAATTGTGCTACGATTACATTTTAAATTCGGTTCTATTTTAAGTTATATACCATAAAATATTAAAAAGTTCAATTAAAAATAAAATCATATTATATAAAATTAACCACACACGTTAAAGGTTTAAAACTAAGCATGAGTAAGAACAAAACTTTTTAAAGGTATTAGACTATTATTTTTCAGTTAACTACTCCTAAGTGAAATGATTTTTTCTCTTTCACATTACGTAGGTTCAGATGCGTAAATTAAGCCCCTTATAATTCATGATTAAATGTAAGGAAAATCCAAAAAAGAATATAAACAGAAAATAGACTTGCATGTTAATTTATACGCATCTAAAACGGTATTTTTACAAGTAAGAAATTGTGGTATGATGTGATTAACATTACAGGTTTACCCTTAAAAATTGGTTAGGTGTTTTTCATTCAAAATAATAACAGGGCGATAGTTGGAAAACAAAATTCTTGTAAAATATATTTATTATGAAGAATAACATTACGGATTATCCTAAAATAACAAGGGGATACCTTACCTGCAAGCAAACTCAGGATGCTTAGATGCAACTGTTTTTTCCACTAGGACTAACGTAATCCATCCTTTTCAGACAGGTATTTTTATTGTTTGGCCTTTGATATTTTTCAGAATTAACTGATTTTCTTTTATAAGGACATGGATAATCATTGATATTTGTCAATAATGCACCACAGTACCGACTACTTCAACGCTAGTTCACAATACGTCCAGTAATATTATGAAAACTATTAAAAAACAGATCAGACACAGAGTGTCCTGAAACTCAGCACATTATCTAGTGAATACTGTTGTAGTTCTTTTAGACGAGCGTAGCTCCACAGCTGATAAATTGTAATATTAACTGTTTTGGAGTTACACTCTTTTAACTCATCCACTGTTAAGATATATAACCTTATAAAAAATAATTTAAACGTTACGTTGCTTATTACTTCCATTGAACTATGTTTCATTGTAAAGAACAATTTTCCGTAGACTAATAAAATCGATTTAACAATTGATTTACCCACTTGTAAAAATAAATGGTTCAATTAATTGAACTACTGCTTTTAATTTGTTTACATTTGTTCTTAAAGGCATAGGGCTAGGTAGTTGACTTTTGTCAGAAATAGTCTTCTCATACATTTGTATTAAGCCTAGAATAAATTACAATGTTAATAAGTGTGCAATTTAAGTCATATTTCTTTGATCGTAGGAACAAGAAGGTTTCAATATTAGAGTCGCATATACATTTCACTCGAGCCAGAAATGCTCATACATACGAAATCCTTCGAAATTGCGTGTGAAACCGCAAGGTATAACTAGTTTTAACATTAATTGTAATCGTGTACCTTACACAAACCTTACAGCATTTTTTTATAACTACGATGTTGAAAATTTAAAAAGGATAATTTTTAATAGGCATAACACTAATATGGTCTAAGAATATAATTAAGAACTTGTTGCGTTCGAAGTCGCTGGTAATTGCTTGGAACTAAAAATATTATCTCCTGTCGTTTCTGGATTATTAATTGAAAGAAATTTACAATATGTCGTAGGGGGACGTAGCGATAAATATTAAATAGAGGTTTGAATTAAACTAGAAAAATAATGTCTTGTATTCCGTCTTCACCGAAGCGGGCATACTATATGTAAGATATTATTATGTCTCCGTAGGCAGATACTATTGTTTAATTTTTGTTTTATTGACCAAAATCCACTATTTAACGTAATAAGATATTTTTATTTCGTATAGTTATCTATTACAATAATTTGATACAATTATTAATTTGATATACTATCAATAAACTACATTGTTGTTTAAATTATTATTAGTGTTAATAAAAAAAAAACTGTCCATTTAAATTAGGTTTAATAGTGTGTCTACTTGCATGTACAGTATTATATTAACGATGGACCAAGATAAAGAATAATTAATATAAACTTACTCTAGATGGTTATATGGTTCATTACTATAACGCCGAAGTATATTGATAGTAATATAGTGGCGTGGAATTTGTTTTAATATATTTCTAATTAGTAATTTACTTCATATGTGATAGCTTAAGATTTGTTTGAGTAAACTGTTGTTAATGTTTACTGCCTTACCGGTAAGCTGTGCGAACGTAGTGGAAGCATCACTGATCAGAATGAAGAATGAGCGCAGGTAGAAAAACAAATGCACGGCCAGGTCAGTTTTTGAAAAGTATGACAGTTAGTCCAAGGATGGCTATGTGTAACAATTGTCCTACCCTGCAGAAAAGTGACGTCCACCACCCTTGTCAAAAGAACTCCTTGAATCGGTTTCAGGCTGAGACAGTGCACCCAGCGTTTGTCCCTTTTTAAGTACGTAATAAACGGGCGAGACAGTTTTACGACGTGGTCCTATAGTCCGTTTAGCGGGAAGACAACAAACGTTCACCGCCCGCCAACGACACAACCAAATCTACCATGCAGCTGTCAGTACCTGCCGTTCATCTGTCTAGACGAACCATCGTACCGCGGACGTACAGGTATATTATATCCTTGTAATTTATTCAGACTGAAAAATGATCTTTCCAGATTCTGGGTTATTCTATATTTTAGTAGGTTTATTTATTATTCATTAAAGACCCTTTACCGTCAACACATTATTAAATTGATTGTCAATTGTAGGTTTGTGATTATTTATATCTTAAAATTGTTTATTAAAATATAAAATTACAGCTTCAATAAATACAACTTAACAGCATCAAAAATGAATTTATTTTCTCTGATAAAAATACAAACTAGTATTTTGCTAACAAAACAGTATTTTATAAGATAAATGTGTACGACAAAAATGAAATTTTAGATAGAAAACTAAAGACAGTTAAATATGTTCGACTAATATCCGAGTTCTAAAACAAATAACCTGAACTTCACATTGGAAACCCAGGAGAAAAATTCTCTAACCACTTTACTATAAAAACTAAATTGGTAGAAAATAACTACACTATGATAAGCCCAGAAGTCCTAGAATCGAGACACAGTGGTGCATATTTACGCAAGACCCATTAAAGCGTTTTTAACATCTTTGCACAAATCTTATGGAGAAGTCAGTTAGAGTTTCATGTATCGCCAATGTTCCAGTCGACTGTGAGTGTGAGTAATTTATCAGTAAACCTAAGATATTTTGGACCTTGGACTGCATGACTAGCTGGGTTATTAAGTATAATTATAAATAATTTATGACGCCATTATCCCCACATGCTGAATACTGTTAAATACATACTGCCAGCTCCTATATTTTGCTAAAGAAATATTACTGTAGGTATTTTAATACCAATTTGTTAATTAATTTTGATGAAATCAAAAAGCATTTGGTTTTTAAAGAGTAGTAGCACTGCTTGTTTGTCCCAAGTGAGAATTTTATAGATAAATACATCTAACGCAGGCTTGCGATATTAAAGGAGTTTAATATTCTCATGAATATATTCACTGAGACTTTTGAAATGGACGACGACTACCAACAAGATATTCAGTGATGAATAAGAATCTGGATCTGTTCATATTGCCTGAGGTCCGATGTTCTGGCCTTTTTTTAATATCACGAATCTAGGTGCAAGTATCCAATATAATGCTGGCACGTTCAACCGACTAGAGCTTAACGCTCCTAGACTGAAATATCACCAAATAAACCCAATTTCGCTTCTACTGAAGCTATAAATTCAATTCCATTTTGTTAATGTTAATGCATGTCACTTAAACATAAATTCCTAAAAGTGTAACAGGAGCATGATATTTAGCACCAACACATCTCTGCTAGATGTGTCAGTTGTTTCTGAGAGAAAGTTGAACCTTATCATAAACGGGCATAGCAACAGGCATAGTATTCAACAAGACGTAATATTGCTTAACGCAATATACTTGAAGAAGTTTATATTGGATGTTGCTTGGTGTTATCTTTAAGCCATACGAGGTAATATTACACTTATATAGTAGAGCTAGCTTATAAGATGATAAAGTTATCCATATAGTTATTTGTGAGAAAGCACTATTACGAAAGTGTACGAGCATATTGGCAGTTAACACAAATTTTACAAACACTATCCAAAAAAGTGTAACTTTTATTTTAGTGTGAGGAATATCTCACTCTTCAACGCCTTGTCAGCAGTTTAAGAAACAAAAAGTCTTTTTGTTTGCTGTTATTATTTGTTACTGTTGTGAACTAAGTGTAGGAAGATCAAGCAATTTCTCATAGTAATATGATATTTGCTCTGCTTCCGGCCGTAACAGGATATTCAAGACGTGTATGGTTAGGATTAGATTAGCCAACTCCTTTTGAGACAACAGGCTACAAACATGGGGAATAATAGCACTAACCTTGGCACTATATATCTCATTCACGTCATCTACCAGTGAGAGAAGGCTGGTTTTGTTGATGTAGGAATGGTACTCCCTAATGTTTAGGCTTGCAAAAACCGCTAAAGATGAGGTAGATTCACTCACTCTGAGAGTGAATCCCGATCTTCCGCAGTAAATAAGACCTATCAATCAGCAATTTTTATATATTTTGCTTAAAATGTCTTTAATATATCAACATTTTCATTTACTGATTTGCAACTTCTGGACAAACACTGGGATGGCCCGGTTTAAGTAAGGGGATTTCTTTATATTGAGTCTAGATTCAACCGGCAGGTACAAACCATCCAGAAGTTATTTATTTTGTAAACCTCTTAGAGCTGTTTATTAGACAGTGATATTATATGTTGTGACGATATTTCTATAATTATTATCAAGTTTTGAAATACTCTTGAATATCTGTATTTTACTGAGAGTTTACATGTATTCGTTATAATATAGTTTTACAATAACAAATATATGATTGAAATTATATTACTTCAGTAGGGCTCTATCATAATTTTGATATAACCCTTATTATAAACAAAATTTACACAGCAAAATTTATCATTAGATTTTACAATAATTAGCTCATTGTCAGTTAACACATTTCGTAATAATACACAACACAATAGGGATTGTTATTGGTTGTATGTTTTATCAGTTTAAAATTTTGCGTTTAGTACGTTATGTAAAGCTATACATTACCATTAACGCAGTTTTTCTGTAACGAAATGGAAATGGCGATAATGGAAAGCAATGTAACCCAAATCAAATGTAAGAACTATTGGTTATTCTACATTTTTTATTTCCATTTGTAAAAATACTTATAACACACTGTTGTTATGTACCAAAATAAAGCCCAGTGATGGCTAATATCTGTATGAAGCTTTCATACTACTATTTTCGAATAAATTAGCTGGCTTTTCATTAATATATGTTACTATTACACTATTCTTTACCCTCTAGTAAGTATGTATTTCTAATATTAAAGGATTGTAGTTATTACAAAACTTTAACCCTAGTTGGGTTAATTGAGAGAAATTGTTTCTAAAAATCAGGGTGGCTTAGTCTGTGGATGAAACAAGGACTCGTATATGTTTGTTTTTATTCATATTATCTTAATCAGATAAATGCACGGACAAAAATTCAACTGCCACTTTTAGGAGTAATTAATTTTTTTTACACTGAACTGTTAGAAGCATGTTGTACTGCACCTATCTGCTCTGTCATTTTGCTGGAATGATGTCCTCTTTCTGTGTTAAGTAGTCACATACCTTTGGATATACATAAGTTAAAGGATTTCCACCCCATAAAATGTCAATTTATAGCTCTCGTATTGTAATCTGACTCGTTATAAAGTTATTTTAAAGAATAAACTAGATCCAAGAACAAAATTTGAAGAAAAAAGACTAGTAGACTTGTTTTTTTGCAATGATGACCTCAAAATCTGAAAAACATCTATATTATGTAAGTAAATATTTAAAAGTAATCCGTATATATAATGCAAGGGTATCGTATCGCAAGCAAGGGTTTCAGTATAAATTGCTATTGTTAGAATACAGGAACATATAGACTCTATCGCGTTCTCTCTGTGTGGTTATTATGATTTTTAGTTCGTACTATTATTGTAATGGAGCCAAAATAATATTTTTTTAGCTTAATATATGTTTAGCCGTAAAGGTTGGTTGTTTTCTGTTACACATGTACGGATTTCTCCTAATACCAAATATTAAGGTACTATGTTTGCGTTCTGTACTGTAGTTGGGAAAAATCTACTTTAATACATAAAAATGTATATGACCTTTTGAAAACAATGAATATATATATATATATATATATATATATATATATATATATATATATATATATATATATTTATATTCATTATTTATGGGTGTGGAATAATTAGGAATATTGTTGTGCTATGGTTCGACAACTAACTTGCATTTTTCTAAAGCATTAATATTTATAGGGTCATAATGTTGCTCAACATTGGTTCAACATTGCTCAGTCCTAGGGAGTCTATAAAGGAAACATCGCGTTTGTTTTTCCAGTAGTTCATTCTCCGCCCCATCCATTAGAAGATTTACCGACCTTTCTAACTTGAGAAATTTCTCTACACTTCTTCTTCATTTCTTAATGTAGTTTTCAAAATTGGAAGCATTTTTATTCTCATAGTTATTTTACCTCGTGTTGACATATGACTACGGTTTTATGTGATTGATAACCATAATGACAGAGGAATTAAGCTCCTTTATACTGAAAGTAGAATGCCAACTATAAGTATTAAAATTAAGATTTATTTTTAGGTAAATTTGTTAGAATTTCTGTAGTAGTAATTTAATAGATATCGTGATTTTAGCGCAGGCAGGCAGACATCCTAGTTGTGGGGTTCCAAGCCAGCCCAAGGCAGATTGAGACCAGAACAGCTGATTCAGATATCGGTACATTGTTAAGTTACTATTTGTCATAGTATATATGTACCTTCCATCTCTTTCCTGGTTGTGCCCCACCCACCTCCCTTCCTGTTGCTTCATCCCCAGAGCAATTACTTGTCGAGATCAGTTCAGTTGGTGTAAAAAGTTTCATGTGAAAAGGTGACAAACTCGTCTGTTTGAGAGTAAATTTTTATGTTTATATCGCTATTTATTTTCTATTTAATTAATTTCATTATGATTTTGGCATTTTTTGTTTTATAATATTTTCAAATCACAACAGACCTTGATTGTCTACTTTGTAAAAATAGTTTTGTTTTAAGTAAATCTTACTTTTTTCCTTCAGATTTTAGGACATATGTTTATTAATTTGTAAAAATTTTGAGGCAGAATAAGAAAATAATAGATTTTAGTGAGATACTTTTTAATAGTAAACAGACTTTTATTAGAAGTGAAAACTTATGAATTATTACGAATTGATAAAAAAAATCATCGACAAATTTTGAATTTAGTAAAGTGTGGTTATTTGAATTCAGTTATATAGAAACTTCATGACATGATAATATTAGTTCATGTTATAATATTTTAAGATGAATTATGTTAGATAGGAATATTTTAGTGCGAGTCCAAAATGAGTGGAAGGACTTTATCCGAAAACAGAAGATGTGTAAGCTACTTAAAGTTTTAAATTTATTTTATTCAAGGGTCGATATGAGTTTAAATTTTAACAGAGAAATTAATTTTCAGCCTAATCTTTACATTATGAATACATTTATAGAACTAGTTGGTTCATAATTGTAGTTTATTGGGTAACTATTAGGGATACTTAGTTGTTGAATTATATTTAACATAACAATCGGTTTGAGATCATTAGTATAGTTTTAAATTTGTAAGAAAATAGCACAACATATTGAATATATTCAAATATAACAAGTTTTAATTTTTAAAGGCCGATCTATTACAAAATAAACTTTCATATAATTTTTATTTTCTCGTTTAAATGCGTGTACGGTATGAGTTAGTGTACGGCATAAAATACCAATCATTTTTATTTACTTGATGAAATAAGTAATTTAAAAATTTAAGTCAGTCCAATATAGTTAAAGGAAAGTATTCGTTTAAATATACTCCTAATTAAACGTATTTAATCATATTGAATAGTGCTTAAAAACTCACTCAGTGACTAATACATATTAAAATTGCCTTTAACTCAGATTTAGAAGAGTATTGTCTGGTACAGTCCCCAGCTTCCTCAGGATGTCATTAGTCATTTTTGGGCCTAAATACTCAACAGACTTTAGACGTTTTCTCGATTGGATTTAATTTCTTACATGATAAAATTCAAATTGTTCAGATTAAACTGATATAACATAAAATGAGAAGGTCAACGTTAAAAGATTTTCACGTACATTAGAACATGCATACAATGACTCAACGTGTGAGTTGTGATCTGAAACACAGGTACAGATTCTTATAAACCAGAAAGCACCAATTTAAGAAACATTTTCATTACCTACTTTATCTATAGTTTTAAATTACAGAAAATCCTCTCTGTGTATGAGTGGCTGTATAGAGCTGCATGAATAACCGTACGGAATTCTTATATAGCGTCAGGAGAGTACTTATTTGTTACGACATTAAACGCATTATTTTGGGAGGAACGAGTGGTTAGGAAATTTACCTCCTTATTACAAACCTAACGTTCAAGTGTATATCTTCTTAATTTTACTTGTTTACAGGTAAATTATTTTATAATTTTATATTATTTTTAACTTATCAAGCAATAATGAAAACAGTCTTTAGGTTTTATTATAAGAAAGACTTTTTTTGGCTAAGGCTAAAACGTCCCCAAGATACTGGCAACCGAGGGAACTAGTTATTTATTGAAAACAATTAAGCACAAATCATAACTGTGTAAATTAAAAAAAAAAGATTATTATTGTGTTAAAATTGAAGTGTCAAGGAATAATAGAAAAATTATTAAAGTAGGCAGCAATAATTCTTCCTTTACCATAAAATGAAAAATTTGGCGGTAGCCTAGCTTCTGATTTAAAATAACATGCAATAAAAAAATCTTATAATTGTTAAATTCTTTTTTGGAACCATGGGACAGGAGTTGGTTGATCGATTCATGGGGTGGGAGAGCCGGTTGTGAATGACGTTGACCATAGGCTATCCTGTGTGTTTACTCTGAAAATACTGACGTCACGTGAAACGTTCTTTGGATGGAGGGGGACTCTGTCCCAGCATTTGATGGAGTCATAACGCGTTAATAATGGTTAAGCTAATCCCTTTGTAAAAATGTATATGAAATTATACTTATTTTAAGATATCAACATGTATTCTATATCCTATTTAATTTAAACAAAAACATAATATTTTTGTATTGCAAGAAGTAATCGTAATGCACTTGTTTATCTTGATTCAAGAAATAATTTGACTCAGATAAGAGAGACTTGTTTTAGATAAAACAAAGTGCAGCGTATTGGAGTTCATGGAAGCACTCTAGCGTCGTTCTCAAGCAAGTTTACCTTTCTGATAGATTGATTTTTCTTATTGTCCATCAGTTGGCTATTAATCCATTTCGGATAAGGAGATTATGAAGTCGTTTCAATGAAGTACACTCATATCAATGTACATTTTTTATGTAAGTATAATATTGTAAAAATATGACATGGTAATTCTTTTACACGGTAATAACCATGCTCATGTTAAAAATACATTAAAACGAGCTTAAAAAATATGTTGGAATGACTTTTGTCATAGAAAAACATAGAAATGTTGTATAGACTACTTAGTTAATAAATTAATGGTCATATCGTGTAGATGCCTTAGTTAGGAAATTACGTGGGTCGGTTTATGCGTCTAGACGGCTGTGCGATGTTCTCAAAGCAAGCGAAATAAAGTTGTCATATTACGGTTTCATTCAGTTTATACTATGATTTGGAAATATCGCCTGTGGATAGTTGTTAAACAACGCTTAACATTTTATCATGTCAGAAACAGTTCTAAAATGTATTTTAACAAATGTTGATGTTAACGTACTGGCACTAAATTAAAAAAAATGTCAGTCCTTACGTTCATTATTTATTAATAAAATATTATTTGGTTCACATCTTATTATATTTTTACTCCATTTTTCAGTATAATTCTATAATTCCCAATTCTTATAACATATCCTGATATGCTCGTAACACAGGTCCAGCCTCTTTATAACCTTATAGTTCTTTCTCTACAGCTAATTCATACTAAATATCAAATTTACTCTCATAAGTATCTCTCGATTCCTTCACACTTATAATTTATTTCTCTCATAATGTTTCTCTGTACTTAGAAACCTGTATCACTAAGTTACTATTACAATGAGGCATGCTGGAGGTTTGTGATCATTATCACTGAGGGGTGCAGGTGACCTGACCCTTGGCCGCCATTTTGTTATCACTGTTACGTATGAGACACTCACTCTCATCTCAATCCTCTATAACTTATGAATTACTACGGTTGTACCACGCTACAGGGTGTCTTGTCATAATTATTAGGCAAATTGTATTTAAAACAATAGTTATTGGTTACAAAACAGTCTACGTTTGAATCTCAAGGGAATAATGAAATATTATAAAAGGCATTAAAATAACGGGACTTGTTTGTAGTATAATGAACATTTCAAAGCTAGATCATTATTATTACTTTTTGTGTCACTAGAATGTACATGAAATTTACAAAATAATAAGTATAATTTGATTGCATCTTTAGTCTCTCAGTTGGAGTCGTCGTCGAGTCGGAGTCACCGCCCCTACATACGACACAATAAGGTGCAAGTAAGTCCTAGCCGTAGGAGGCACTTTTTTTACCTGCCAAAGCACGTTTTTACCTGCACTTTCCCAGTCACTTACGGTACAATAAGTACATGAGATTACGTACTAAAGCTGCTAATAGAATATTATTTTAGATATAAAGTATAGAAAGAAAATAAATCAGTACGAATAGGACTAGAAGTTATTAATAGTAACGAGGAGTTTGAATTTAGTTTAGTTTTTACTTAGGTTATCGTTTCGTTTCGAGGCCGCTGGGTTGCTTGACGTACGTTAACACCAGCGTTCCTGAGCTTCGGGCTAGGCGTGATTTAATTTAGTTTTACTTAGTTTATCGTTTCGTTTCGAGGCCGCTGGGTCGCTTAACGTATGTTGGCACCAGCGTTCCTTAGTTTCGAGCTAAGTTAAGCTAGGCGCGATTTTGAGCGAACAATTGGACGAAATTAAGCGATAATTTTCTTAAAATACTGTTTATTTAAGGAAATTGGTTGAAAATGTTTGAAAACATTATATTTCGCAAGTCCTTTGCTATTTTCCTCTGGTTGTTGGGAATATTTTATATTTTGCCTACCTCAAACAATAGGGTAGATTTAGATAAGGATAATGGTACTGAGGGTGATAAAGACACGCCAGTGTCAACAGAAAATCGACCTTCGGCCATGCTTAATGTTTCTACTAGGCAACCGGAAACGATAAAAGATAAATTCCCAACGGAAAATTACTCATACGTCGGATGGGTCTATCACTTAGACAAAACCCAACTACGCAACGAATTATTAAAAAACGATCTTAATATTGAGGGAAAAGTAGACGAATTAAGAAAACGATTCGTAGCATATTTACGGATAAACTAACGACTTCAGAGCGTGTGGTCGAGAAAGAAAATAATACGATGGACTATGCGGGCGCATTAGGAGGCAATCCTGTTTCTCATACCTACAGGGTACTGAGTAACAACGAGCAAAACGAAAGCATGGTTCTTCGTGAAATTCTTGGACTCCCTCCAAACGCTGACAGCAGAACCCTTAGGCCAATGGTTTTATCATTAAAGACCGCTAGAGAATCCCAAGCTTCAGATAATGGCATTAAGGAAACTCCACACACAAACGTAGTACATAGCCATCAATCGATGTTAGCGAGATATTCACTTCCAAAGTATACAGAAGCAAATGCTGTCGGACTACAAAAACAATCACGTAACTAACTTATGTAACCTAGTAAGGAAATGTAATCTTCGTTTTTGACGGAGAGAAAGGACCGATCTCGTTCCTAGAGAGATTGGATGAGCTACTCGACGCGTACGGCATTAAACGAAACGACATCCTTATAGCCTTGCCAGAGATTTTCCAAAACTATGCACTCTTGTGGTATAGGAACAACAAGGACTTATGGGACAATTATGTGGATTTTCGGAGGGACTTTGAAACACAGTTTCTTCCTCCTGGATACAAACAAAATCTTGACGACGAGATCCCGAAGCGTACACAAGATCAATAGGAGCAATTTAAAGACTGTCGTGGCTTTAATGGCATTAATGCGCAGAAGAGGGTCATTAACACTGGACGATTTACTCAATATTTTATATTCAAACATGCGTCCCGAGTACAAACTTACGATGAAACGACAGAAATGTAGGACCATATCTGAAATTTAATGATCCACCCACGCTGAGAAGTATGAAGAATATGTGAGGGCCCGAAACACTTACCGGCCTCCTCCAGTGCCATCACTCGCCCTAGTGCCAGAGACGGCATATTATGCGAAGAAGAAGTTTGATAAATCTCACGAAGCGTCTCTTTTTAGCGAGAACAAAGACAAAACCCGCTCAAGGGGCGAACGAAATGGGTTACATCGTTCATGGCGAGGCGAACCATACGCAAAGACGGGCGACAGAAACTAAAATTATCAAACCTAACGTGCAAAAAGAGAAACGTGAGCTTAACGCAACGTTTCAAACCCCATTTTACACCGTGAGGCGTATACGTGACGATAGCATATGTTGGAACTGACAAAACAGGAAAAAAAGGAAGCATTTTTTTTCTAGAATGCCAGAGGCCCGAGACCTTAGCGTGTTTTTATTGTAAGCGACGAGGTATAGCAACTACCGCTTGCAATTTCCAGACGGGAAAAGGACGGTGGACGAGAAGGGACGACGGGGTCACCCGAGTCCCAACCGAAGAAATTAAAAACTACCCCAAAAGACTGGCAGAGTTGGCTTCGCACAATACCGAATTTTTCTGTATCAGTAGAGAGTAGCAGAAACATGGACAGCAGACCACACATCGAAATAGAAATCTATGGTAGCACCTTTTTCTGCTCTAATAGATACTGGGGCAACGGTTTTCGATGGTGGGAAAGAGTCTTGCTGAGCATTTGAGAAGAAACTGGAATGTACCATTTAAACGCCCGATGAAAATCCGGATGGCTGATGACTCACAGACATTGCTGGAAGAATATTGTATGTTCGAAGGCTTGATCTGCTACAGAGATACAATGCATACTTTCGGCGGCGTTCTACGGCGGCGCCTAGAAGAAGTGTCGCAGCTGGTAAAAGGAAAAGAGTTTCTGCCATAGTAACATACACATCTGTAAAAAACCCTCCAAGAAGAGCAAAAACGTGCAAAATAAAATATGGCGAAAGCCTTGGGAAGAAAAATTAAATCACAGGCTAAAAATGCTATTTTCAAAAAGAAGAAAGCAATGGTAAGCCCAACAGTGCAACTTAAGTCAAAACGCAAGAAGAAAGCTAAAGCAAAATGACAATTACGATGGAGACGACGATGATGAAGATGAAGATGCACTGTGCCTAAGATGTCTGAAGCCTTTTTTCAGATAGTCAACCTGGAGCACAATGGATTCAGTTCACAAGCTGCAAGCGTTGGGCACATCAGAGATGTGTGATGCAAGAAATCCATGGACTATTTTACGAATGTTACATTTGCGCTGACCCTTTGGAATTAGACCGCGATTAAAAGTGACTAGTTTGTATTAAGACACTAAAAATCGTAATAAGTAAATTTCTTCCATTCTCATAATAAAATGATAAGCATTTAACTCAATATTCTACTTGATTTTTTGTATATTAAAGCGAGTTTCTTGATAACTATTAGTTTTTGTTTTGATTTCCTAAAGTTATACTAGTTTAACTTTTCAAAACCTTACATGGGTCAACGTGCCCTAGCCACTGGGGCAACTTACCACGAGGTAGGGTCAGATTGACCCACATGACATATGTTCAGTAATCATTTTTTATAAATTGTTATAAATTGAGTTCTTTTGACGCAGTATATATATATATATATATATATATATATATATATATATATATATATATATATATTATATATATATATATATCCTTTCGTGAAAGGTCTTGGACTTTCTTAAGATCAATGTATTACGCGTGTGCAAAAATGTGCGGGTGTCTGCATGACCAGACATATTGGAAGGAAAGATATGGACAAGAGTTTCAGGATATATCTTTCTTAGCCGTCTGTTAGACACTTTTAAAACATTGTGCCAAAATTTTGTAACATATACACATTATGTAAATTTTTTTGCTTTTAAAGTTGATTTTAGGCAATAATAATCAACTCTATCAGTATGTTGTTTCGATCTCTATTATTCTCAATTATTAGTCTACAGTAGGCTATTTTGTCTACCCTGTTTTTATATCTAGTAAAACAGTTATAATTTGATAATTAAAAAATTTTTTTAACACGTGCAAGATATGTCTAAATAGAATTTCGGACAATTGTTATGTCAGGGTTTCCTTTTTTAGTTGCATAACTCTGTATGAATTTATCACAATTATGAGGTTGATTCAACATTTATTCCTTATATCTTGCTTTTTCATTAAATTACTGTACAGAAAAGGTAACAAGCTGTCCTTTTATATATAAATATTCTGTACCATTTTAATATTGGAAGGATAGTAAATGTTTATCGCAATCCTGAATACAAACAGAGGACCAAGAATATGACTAGCATAAGAGCGAATTTGACCTATTTATTGAGCGCGTTTAAAAGGTTACTGACAAAACAATGTCTTATTGAGAGTGATGTTTTAACTTAGTTACAAAGTTGAGCCTGCTAATGTAGTTACATGTTACACAGAACTTCTAGTTAATCCGCCTTAGACGGACACAAACAGTCGTGTTGCTCCAGTTAGCTTTCACCCACTTAATCATCGATATATACAATTATTTTGTATAATGGTGTGTTTATTAGAAAAATAAATTATTATACAGTAGTATTTTTTTTTAATACGGGTTAGTGACCTGAACTAGAGTAATAGGTATAAATAAAATAGTATAATGCTTAATTACCACATTACCAAAATGCAGGTTCATCCAGATCCGTACGAATAAGGACTAGATAAAATAGGACTTTGAGTACCTTATTACAAAGACTATGTTACTTAGTTGCGTTATTTTAGACACAACAAATATATTTAAATTGTATTCTTAATGATCTGCGGATTTACGACAAACATGACCCATGCCTATGGATGCAAGCACTAACACATGAAAGAGAAAAATAATGGCTATTACGTTTGCCCCAAAACTGTAATTGCTAGTCTCTGGATCTAGTAGCTATTAATTACATTTAGAAGGCTTTGAAACTAAGTAACTCAATAAACTTGACACATTACTAACATTGATTAATCCAACTTCGAGGACCTCTAGTGAGTAATTATACTTAGAGACATGACATTGTTTACTGGGTTTAATAGTGTATGACCAGAATACTGTTGATCTTTCACCATCCATCAGCTAATGAAACCTTTGACTTAGTCACACTATAAGTCTTATATAGTACATATAGAATACTGCTAACTAATTAAGCTCAATCTTGATGGTAACAACGCTAATTTTTTACTTTGATGTTGATGTTTATAACACTGTTTTAATAGATGTTGTACATCTATGTATATATAAAAGTGAAATTCATTGCTGACTTATCACGGATATCCATGAAGAACCGTGATAATATTAATACGTATCATATTTTAAATGGTC